>NC_142104.1:39827465-39980799 GCF_056152115.1 Neolamprologus brichardi | reverse complement strand
AATAGCTTTTCCGGGGAATAAGTACGCGGTAAACTACAACGCCGTCTGCCTTTAGCTCCACCATGATTTCCCAAGTGGTAACACGCCCACACACACGCTGAGCTCACAGAGGAGCAAAGGGGACATTAAAAAGTCAACGTTTCATTCCAGACTCGACTGCATTATTGATGGCAGGTGGCAGAGAGGAAGGGTGGCTGCGTGGATTTAGCACAGGGCTGAGGAAGATCAACAAAGAAGCTTCAATATTCATTAAGAGTGAGAAGTTAAGAAAACACATCAGTTACTGAGTCCAATGAATCAATATTTCTATTATTTTAACATGTAATGAGACTGCGGCTTGACTTTCATAAGCAACAAATGATGATTATTAAGTATGAAAACAATGAACAGTTCGATGCACTGAGGACATAAAACAACTACAGCAGTCGCCTTTGTACATGTGAAACAGACTCATGCCAAAGTACCTTCCTGCAGCAGAATTATTATTAGTGGTGCAGTAATAGAGTTCTGATGTTATTGTTAGTGGGGTTGATATAAACTGCTGCCTATTGAATCGTCAGTGTGTCATACTTGTGTGTGAAATCTTCAAAACAAACAAACAAAGAAAGAAAAAAGCTACAGCTGTATGATAACTGAGTAGGTGAATAAAGAGCTGTGAGCGGGTGTAAATGCACTTTGTTTCCTTCTGTGATACATCTGTAAAGTATCTTTGAACTTGACAAAAGTGAATTTTTTTGAAATCGTGTAAAAGAGGATGAAGTAACTCTGTCCGTTGAGTTCCGATTGAGAGAGTTACCGAACTCCGGTTTTTGGGAGTAATGATGATAAATTAACATGGAAATCTCATTTTGAAAAGAGGTGGTTAAAAATATTTATATTTATATGTCAGAGAATTATGATTATATGGCAATGCGTATTTCATATTTCTCAGTTACTGTGCTGAAGTGTGGGGGAATACATGTGCGAGAAACATAAAACCTTTATACTTGTTACAGAAGAAAGTGAATTTATTCTTCTTCCAGGGCGTGTGTGTAGGAAATGAAATACTGCTGAACCATGTGTGAAACCAATAAATAAAATGAAATAAAGTCTTCTTCTCTCCAGAGCATACCTCCACCTCTCCAGGCTCGCTTCTACATGTTCCCTGCTCTGTCCTTACACCTGTGCTCTGCCCCACAGTCTCTCTGCCCGAGGACACTGTGGGGCATTCAACATCACTCCTCTGATTAATAGCTTCAAACTCACAATCCTGTCCTTCACTCTCTCCAGCTCGACAACACCACTCACACCCTCGTCCTTCAGGATTATCCTTCTCCTCATATTTAGATCATGGCAGAACAGTTTAAATCCACCTGTTGTGGCGAATCCACTTAGCCAAAAAAATGGATCGGAATTCAGTTGTAGAAACGATAGTCTTTATATAAGGCTTCAAAAAGGGAAATGTACAACAAATAAACTGCTCGACATCAGAGCAACATATAATGGCTTCCCGAAAACTTTCTTTGCTAGCTAAAAACCCCAGAGTAACTTTCGTCTACCGCAAAGGATTCTGGGAAACGCAGTTTTCTAATAAAAATACCTGTTAAATGCTCCCCTTTAGCAGAAATTTAAATCTATAATTAACAGCTCTCACTAAACATGTGACTAACACTTAAATCACTTACAAAATAACCAAAATGCTGTTATCAAACAATAAACTGCAATAAAGTTACAACACCACCACAAGGGCTATTGGCCTTACTTCTCTTCCGCTTGGTTTCCTGCACACACAAAAATATATCTGGCTTCTTTTTCTTCTTTATCAGTCATAGTCCCAGATTTAGTGTCCCCACTGTCCCTTTCCGTCTTGTCTTCGGCCAACAGTTTCAACCAGCACCCTGCTGGCCAATAGCACTGGAGGTGGATGCTGTTAACCTGGGCCCCGACTGATCCGGTAATGAAATTCTTTATGATCTGCATGTTTGATTTGGCTGAATTATTTCAGACGGTCTAAAAAATATTTTTGTATTCGTTTATACAGTATGTGCATACAGAGACTCTCTGTCTCTGCATGCTCAAAATGACAGAATGAAAATAAGAAGAACACTTTGAAAACCCGTCAGATAACAATGGGGGAAATAAACTACGCTGGATATCTGAACTCTATCTGGACTGGGTGATGTGGTGAACAGATGCCACATGGTGGAAGCCTGCAGAGAGCTGAATTCAAAGTGAAAAGGATGCAGCAGGCTAGTGTTTGCAGTAACTGAGAATGGTGCTCGTTTTAATGGCTCCCACGTGCACGTATGCGTGCCCGATAACAATCTGAGGTTCAACTTGGCAATGTCTGATGGACCAGAGGTGTTATACTGGGTTTAGGTCAGGTGAGTGTGGGGACCAGTCAGTGGTATCAATCCCTTCATTAGGAACTCCTCCTTCAGGAACCCAGGACCCATTGCACCGGCATAGGGTCTGACAGTGGGTCCAAGGCCTTCATCCTGATATGTAATGGCAATCATTGTGCCGTTGTCTAGCCTGTAAAGGTCTGTGTGTGTCTCCATGAATATGCCTCCCCAGCCCATCACCAAACTGGCCATGCTGACCGATGTTACAGGGAGCAAAATGTTCTCCACGGCTTCTCCAGACCCTTTCACATCTGTCACATGTGCTCAGGGTGAACCTGCTCTCCTCTGTGAAAAGCAGAGCGTGCCAGAGGTGGACCTGCTGATCCTGGTGTTGTATGGAAAATGCCAGTCAGGCTCCACAGAGCGGGGAAGTGAGAACAGGGCCCAGTAAAGGACGCTGGGCCTTCAGCCACCCTCGTGAAATCTGTTTCAGATTGTTTGGTGACTCTCTGAGCTCACCCTGTGATTGACACTCACTTACCTTCTTGTCTCGTCTTTCTTGTCTGGTTTCAAAACAACAGATATCAACAGCAAAAACACCCAGCTGAGATTTCCCTTCACTTTACACGACTGTGGCTGTACCGAACATGTCACGTCCTGGAATTGGAGATAGGAGCCAAAATGCGGCAGCTCTGGTGCAGATGAGTATTTATTTAACAAAAGAAAATACAAACAGCAATGGCGTGGGTGAAGGTGAAACAGGAAAACCTAAACTGGGTAAAACTAACAAAACAAAACAAAAACGAAGATGCAGGGAGGTCCGGGGAAATAACACAGACGAACCAGCAACGACTAAGACAGAAGACACGACTTAAAAACACTCAGAGAACACAGGGAGATTACACACAGGTGGGGGACACAGCTGGGAGTGATAAACGTGACGGAGGCAAACTGAAAACACTCACATAAGACGCAGACCTTCACAATATAACAGGAAACATACACGCAAAGACACAGACTAGGAAACGCAGACTTAACACAGGAATAGATGGGCAGAACAGAATAACACCAAACAGGAGGAACAACAGAACCAAAATCACACTAATAGAAAACACAAAACGCTGGGTCAAAAGAACCCAGGATCATGACAGAACATTTATAGAAAGCTTTTCTGGAAATTAAGAACAAATAAATTAAGATTCAGTGACAGTCTATTGTTTTTTTTTGTGTCTTCCTCTTTTCCTCCTGTAGCTCCATCTTCTCCATCTTCAGCACCTCCATCTGCACATGTCCAAACCATCTCAGCTTTGACCGCTCGCCTCGGGCTGATGTAGGGGAGACCGGGGATAGTTGTAACGTGGGTCAGTTGTAACACTTCCAATATCTCCAATCAGGGCTAAGTTTCAAATGATGTGACTCATCCTGTGCATGCCCAATTCAGTTCTGCTATCACATGTGAAAAATCAGCACATTTTGTCAAACACAGACAATTTATCACCAAAAAAAGTAATTTGTATGCCAAAAAGTAAGTTTTTCTACTTTATTTCAATTTCTAATAGCATTATCTGCTTTGCAGTTAAACTCATCCAACTTAAATTATGTTATTTGTATGTCTATGGGGATATATTCTGTGTAGGTCTTTAGTGCTAATGTTTTAGCCGTTGGCTGTAATGTTAGCTAGTTCATGGCTATAGGAATCTGGGTTAGTTGTAACAGCAACAGTCTGGGTTAGTTGTAACAATAATGCAGATGTTACAACTTACCACACTATTACTTTAACTTATTCCAAGTTAAACAAGTTGGGGCAACGACATCAGCGGAGAGAGGTTCACTGGTCACCTTTGTATATGCGGTTAATGCCATTGGCAACACAATTCCTCCACTGTTTGTGTTCCCACACATACATTATGCAGACCACTGTGTCAGAGATGGACCAGTAGGAAGTACTGGTAGTGGAAATAAATCAGGATGGGTGCAAGAAACAGATTTCCTCATCTTTCTGAAGCACTTTGCAAACCACACCAAGGTAAGCCATGATAAAAAGTAATGGAATTGCGATGCTGGTGAACAACTACATTTTTTCAGCTTCGTTGTTATGTTCAAAATTGGTGCAAGAGTTGTAGGTTATAATGCCCACTGAGCCAATGAGGCCAAACTCAAGGAAGACCAACCAAAATTAATGAAATATTCAGTTGCAGAAAATTCCATAATTTGTCTTTTTTGGGGGGTTGGAATATGTTCAAAAGCTAGATTTCTGCATTCTGTCACACACACACACACACACACATAGCTACATAAATGGCTCTAAGTGCATTCATGTGTTGAATAAACAAAGATTACATGTTAATGTTTTGTTAGTACCCTTATTTCATTGTGTTACATTTCACCCCAGGATATGTTACAACTAACCCAGACTATGGGGTTAATTGTAACATTTCACTCTTTGTGTTTGAGACCATACCATGCAATGGGTAATTGTGCTGCAGAGAAAATAGCTGCACTATTTAATAGCCGAGACATGTAAATACTTTGCATTACATTTTGAATCCACTACCTTAAAAGAGCTCCAATTTACAGACAGAAATGTCAAAAATGTTACAACTATCCCCGGTCTCCCCTACTCATTTACCTCAGCCTTGAATCTTTTCGGCGGTGCCACTGTCTCCAAACTTTGTTTTAGGTTTTTTTGTGTGTTTGTTGTTGTTGAAAATGTCTGGTGTGTAATGTATTTTATGTACGTTGGAGTTTATTAGGAAGAGAAGGTGACTCTGGCAGATGCTTTGGAACGAAACGCTGGCTCAGTTTCATTCAGCGTACACCAGGCAGGGATCCCTGCTCTCTGTCAAAACAATGACATGCATTGTTTTCAGTGACATGTGTTACTGCTACTGTAGACGTGATTTTTTTTATCGTAATTTGTGTCAAGTAAGTTTTAGGTTGCCACCAAGAAAAAGCTGTAATTATTTCACCTCCTCCCTGATGGAAACTCAAAACCTTTTGCTAAGCATTAAAAAAAATATATTATTAGAGTTTTATAAGTTTTTCAAGTTTCTAGTACCAAGTTTCTGGAAGTTTTTAAAATTGCACCTGCAAGTTTCCTGATGATTTGTCGTGTTTTGTATATAATGGCTCGCTCCAAACAGGATCCTGACTGTGTGCAAAAGCTGCGAGCGTGCTGGATTCTCAGCTGGTAGATTCTCTCAGGCTCATTCATTGTGCAGCAAGATGAAAACATCGATCCAGGGCCACACGACTGTTTTCAGCCAAAAGAAGAACAAGACATCCTCGGCAGATGGTTTGACCCCCACTGAGCTCCTGTCTCAACATTGCAGTCAGATTAACTGTAGCAAGTTCTCCCAGGTGCTTCAATCACGCTACCTTGAATACTTGCGTGAGAGAAAAGTGCACTGAAACTAGAGAGGATGTCTTAAAAGCGAAGGCTTGTTTATGTTACTTCGCTGATTCATAAAAATCCTTCATGACATCGCTTTTGTGAGCATCCTTCCTTCGCTTTTACTCCCTGAAACCTTTGCACGGTGCTGCTCACTCCTTTAATTCAGCCCTAAACATTTCCCTCCATCAGCATAAAATCAAAGCGCTTTTCCAAAACTCTGCGCAAACATCAGTGTGCAAGTGTTTCTGAACGAAGACGGGTTTAAGTTGAAACGACCAGATTCGTGAGGTTACCTGTGCAAGCCAAGAACGAAATCGTTTTACGTGTCGTTTGTGTTGAGCTTATATCTGACGTTATCAGCCTGAGGCTGCCCCCTGTGAAAGTGATTAAGCGGCTCAGTGTTTGGGCGCAGTGACAGTGTCGCTGTCACTCTGCGCTTTCCCTGCAGTAATATTAGGTTTAATTTTAAGCCCCTCTGTCACCGGAGCAGCCTGGCCGGCCCCAGGAGGTGTGACGTCACTGGCGAACGTCACTGTTTAAATATTGACTCCCTCAAATCCGTGAGATTATCTGAATACTAAAAATAAAAATAAAAAGTGGAAAACGTTGCATAACTGATTTCAAGGGAGCTGGCCTCTGTTTACGTGCCCGGAGGCATTTTTAAAAGAACATGCACTCAGTCCGCTGCTTTACAAAACAAGATGGTCCACAGTTTATTATAATTATGAGTCATACACAAAACATTCATCTGAAACAAAACAGACCAGGGTCGAGAGACAGACCGGACTAGCCCAGGTGAAGAATCACTACAATGTTCCCATAATATTGCTGCTGAGACTTTACAGCGTGTATGTGGTCCTCGGGTGGGTTAATTGTGCAGGGTGGGTTATGCCTTAACTCCTATTACATCACAACACGCATCCTGTGCTTTTCCTACTGACATAAAGTGGTTGGGAGCATTTACAGGAACTTTATGGTACTTTGTGGCTCATCTTCAATCCATCGCCACCATCCTTACACAGACTCTTTATAGTATTTTTCTTTGATAATATATACTTTCAAAATATATACATATCACAGAATAATCTTTTTTGTAAGGGTTGGACAGCCACCTGCTCCTCAACGGCATCATAAAAAATATGATAGTAATTACAGAGAAATAGAGTGCGAGTTTGTTTTCCCTCTGTCTCAATGCTACATTCAGATCCGGAGAGGCTCATAAGCACTTCAGCAGGAAGAAGTTGCAGAAAGCTCCCCGGGGACAGTCGCACATCTTGCCGATTCGAGCGCCTTTCCGCACGGCGCACTGCTCCCCGATGTCACACTGAGAGGCAGAGAGAGGGACACAACCAGAGGTTGGCTTCATTTCCACCCGCCACTGCATGCACCAAGGGCATGCCATTTCATACTACTACTACTAATAATAATAATAATCATAATAATTACCGTTGGGACTTGGCCAAATTTCTTTTCCCATAAAGGCAGCCGTTTAGCCTGCAGCTTTTCCAAAACTTCTTGGAGAGCTCCGAGCTGTCGGAAACCAACACAAACACAAAACCATTAATAAAAATAATGTGATTTTTGGAGTGGGATACAAATATAAAATCAATTTATGGAACATGCAAATTAATTAAAAGCCACGAATAAAATAAAAATCTAATCTGTTGGTGATTTTCTTAAAAGTTGGAATTATTAATAAAGTAACTATACAAACAAAGCCATATTTATGTAAAACGACACAAATCGCCGAGGAAAGGTGTTTCTTCTTGTTTTTGTTGTTTGTGTTGTATTAACTACACTGAAGAATCCTGCATTCTTGCGTAAAATGCGACTTTCTTTTCACTCTCAGCTGTTCACAGAGCTCAGCTTAGCGTCACATTGTTGCTCTTGACTCTTGTTGTCAGCGGGCTTCATAGACTATAAATAAAATGGTCTTAATTTTATTTTTCACAGCATAACTAAAAGTTGTTTTTTTTTTTAAAAAAAAAAAAAAAAAAAAAAAGGGAGAAAGAGAGGAAAAACAGTAACGGTCTTGATAAAAGAAGAAAGCTCTCCGCTGTTAAACTTGCGCCGTGTGTCTGCATGCGTACTCCGGGTGCAGATCTTACCAGCTGCTTCTCGCTGGTCAGGTTCGGACCTTTGGGGTAGAAGTCGCGCAGGGCTCTGGGGCTCAGCTCCTCCTCGGACTCGGAGTCCAACACTTCGGCTCCAGCGGCACTGGAGAGCAGCAGCATTGCGCACAGGAGCGCCCCGCTGAGCAGCCTGGAGCTCTGCATGGTCCCAGTGCACGGTAGCATGTCGCCCCTTTTGCCGGTCTCAAATAGTCGCTCCACCGCTCCAAACACCTTTTTATCTGACTAGTTGCATCTGCTCGCTCCACCTTATCCTTTGATTTTTTTTTCTATTTGTCATGCGTAACAGCTGCCTTGGGTGAGTCATGCCGCAAAAGTTGCTGGGCAAAATATGCCTCCAAAAGTCAACAACAACAGCAGCCTGCGTGGGGTCGTTACTTAGAGTGCAAAGGATTACTCCTTACTCCATAGAAGAATGGAAAACTAATTGGTCTTTTCTAAGAAGCTCAAGATCAAGTTCAAGCGGCATTAGGTCAATCACCTGATTAAATTTCAGCCATGAGAATATAACTGCAGTCGGCAAACACTGTTGGATTTACAGCCTCAGGATGTTCAACTTCACAGAAGAGCAAAAGATGTGCTTGAGTCACCCAGCAGTCAGAGAACAGGGCTGTATTTAGTATTCCACCTATAGAAGAAGTATGGCACAATGCGTTACTTTTCTCTTATTGTTTTCCCAGAGTGCCATTTCCAGGCACTCCAGCATTAGAACTTAGTGACTCAGTCTTTTATGCAGTGAATTACCACGAAAACAGGCAGTGCTGGTTGAAAACGGCTTGTAAAGTAACAAACCGACTTCTAATCAGCCTGTACGTTGATTAGAAGTCCATTTTTTGCATTTTGAAGTATGTGAGAGATTTTTATTACCAACTGCTCAAAGGGAAATAGTGATTTAGTTCGTTATTTCTGCAGCATTTATGACACTAGTGGGGAAAAAACAGGTACAAGTTTCAGAGTATATTTCAGGTTTATACTGTATTACAAAGTGTTATGGAAAATAATCAGATGATTTTATTTTTTAATATCTGCATACTTGAACTCCAAAAGCATCAGAACTCACACTGGGGAACATAAACAACATTAAAATAATCCATATTTTGCAGAATAATCATCTCCACCGCGCACTCTTCCTCCTAACATGATCTGTACCCTGCAGCCACAGAATCATATCATTTTATCTCTTATGCAACCACTGAGTCTGCGGTAACAATGCAAATGATGAATGTTTACACAAAATATGGGCGGACAAGCGACAGCAGTTGTCTCTCCCATTGTATTCTTAATCCTGCGGCTGAGTTTTCCCTGTGCGCTGCATTGATCGCGGGTATCAGAGCTGCCTGCGTCGGGTCCACCGGCGGAGATGGAGGAGCAGGAAGCTGCTTTGATTGTGCTCGAGACTGCATGACTCATGTCTCCCTCTGTGCCAGCTTTAATGACTGAGACGCCAATTTGACATTCCATTCAAAACCACCAGGCTATTCCATTCACAACCTCGGCTTCACTAGTTTTTGTATCGTATCTCTGAAAGTCTTTTTGCCACAGGCTTGTACTGCCTTTGGGGTCACTTCCTCCTTCTGATTGGTTTCTTCTGGTGCTTTCAGACATAAAATGTAACCTTGAAGACCATAAAGTGAGTTACCTCAATCAGCCAGTTTTTGAATTGTGCATAAATAAACAGATTTCGGGAAGCAGCGCAAGGAAAACAATATAATAAATGTTTTCACTATTTCAGAAAAAGCATATTAGGGGATTTTTGAGGGGAAGCCATGAGTTTAAAAATAGGCTTAAATATTTATTTTCATATTAGTGATTTTATTTTTGTGACCCAGGGCAGGACAACGAGCTGTAAACACAGCAGACATATAATCACTGCCTAATTTACATATCCAGTGACCACAGAGCAACAGCAGCACTCATTCGGTTTTCTTTCTCTGGCTACCTCAGAATTAACCCTCCACACTTTGTGGTTTGTTTTTTCTGTCTCCAACAAATACCCCACTCTTCTTTACGTCTGCGGTCACATATGGTCCACTTTGATCTTGCGTGGGTCGGACCGTGAAACGCCTCTTTTTGTCAGTGTAAAGAACTTTACATTTAATCCCTGAGATATTTTAATATGAGAAAAAGAAGCGCAAGTTCAACAACACAAGTCAGTTTTCCTACATAATAAAGACCTAACCCTAACCCTGCTCCTGTAGCAAGTAAAAGAAGTCTGTCAGCACGACTCTTTGGGCGAAACTGAAATAAATCCGTAAAATGATGTTCTGGTAGCTCACTGCCCAGACTGTCCTGTAATTATAAAACAGAAAGCATTTGATAATTGACAGATTATGTTTGTTTAATTACACATCAAACATTTCTGTACTAAACAGTGAAAAAACAGCAACTTTTTGTTATCGTTGTTTATCTGGAACTTATTTACTCTGCTGTAGTATGAATGGTCACGTGTGAGGTCATCAGTTCCATTTCTATAGCACCAAGACACTTTATATTGTAATGCAAACACCCTACAATAATGCAGACTTATGGAAATATAGGTAAATATTCAAAACTGATGCTCTCCTTCACATTTTCCAAAGCCACCCTGTGGGCCACAGCGGGGTATTGGCCTGGTGCAGTTGGACATCTCAACAGCTGAGCAGGTGGTGAAAAAGAATGAACTTACGGTTAACAAAATGTGTTGTACACACCTATATTATTTTTCTGTCACCTAACACACAGTGTCAGCAGGAGAAAAACAGGAAAGGAACAGAGGTGAGAGAGCAATCCACTGACCAGTGAGTAAATGCACACAAGCTAAACACCAGAGAGAGAAACGGGGTAATAACGACACTAACGAAGCAGGAAGAGAACAGAGGTTAGAAGGACAAACACAGAAAACCACATGAGCAAAAAGATGCTTAAAGATGGCCAAAGAATAAGTCAGGAAGGAGAAGCAATCACCAGGAGAAGGAAGGAAGGAAGGAAGGAAGGAAGGAAGGAAGGAAGGACAGAAGGAAGGAAGGAAGGACAGAAGGAAGGAAGGACGGACGGATTGAAGGAAGGAAGGAAGGAAGGACAGACAGATGGAAGGACGGAAGGAAGGACGGAAGGAAGGAAGGAAGGAAGGACGGAAGGAAGGAAGGAAGGACGGACGGATTGAAGGAAGGAAGGAAGGAAGGAAGGACGGACGGACGGACGGAAGGACGGAAGGAAGGAAGGACGGAAGGACGGAAGGAAGGACAGACGGAAGGAAAGAAGGAAGGAAGGAAGGAAGGACAAAAGGAAGGAAGGAAGGAAGGAAGGAAGGACAGAAGGAAGGAAGGAAGGACGGAAGGAAGGACGGACGGATTGAAGGAAGGAAGGAAGGAAGGACAGACAGATGGAAGGACGGAAGGAAGGACGGAAGGAAGGAAGGAAGGAAGGACGGAAGGAAGGAAGGAAGGACGGACGGATTGAAGGAAGGAAGGAAGGAAGGAAGGAAGGACGGACGGACGGACGGAAGGACGGAAGGAAGGAAGGACGGAAGGACGGAAGGAAGGACAGACGGAAGGAAAGAAGGAAGGAAGGAAGGACAAAAGGAAGGAAGGAAGGAAGGAAGGAAGGACAGACGGATGGAAGGAAGGAAGGAAGGAAGGACGGAAGGAAGGACGGACGGACGGATTGAAGGAAGGAAGGAAGGAAGGACAGACAGATGGAAGGACGGAAGGAAGGACGGAAGGAAGGAAGGAAGGAAGGAAGGACAGAAGGAAGGAAGGAAGGACGGAAGGAAGGAAGGACGGACGGATTGAAGGAAGGAAGGAAGGAAGGACAGACAGATGGAAGGACGGAAGGAAGGACGGAAGGAAGGAAGGAAGGAAGGACGGAAGGAAGGAAGGAAGGACGGACGGATTGAAGGAAGGAAGGAAGGAAGGAAGGACGGACGGACGGACGGAAGGACGGAAGGAAGGAAGGACGGAAGGACGGAAGGAAGGACAGACGGAAGGAAAGAAGGGAGGAAGGAAGGAAGGACAAAAGGAAGGAAGGAAGGAAGGAAGGAAGGACAGAAGGAAGGAAGGAAGGACGGAAGGAAGGACGGACGGATTGAAGGAAGGAAGGAAGGAAGGACAGACAGATGGAAGGACGGAAGGAAGGACGGAAGGAAGGAAGGACGGAAGGAAGGAAGGAAGGACGGACGGATTGAAGGAAGGAAGGAAGGAAGGACGGACGGACGGACGGAAGGACGGAAGGAAGGAAGGACGGAAGGACGGAAGGAAGGACAGACGGAAGGAAAGAAGGAAGGAAGGAAGGACAAAAGGAAGGAAGGAAGGAAGGAAGGAAGGAAGGAAGGACAGACGGATGGAAGGAAGGAAGGAAGGAAGGACGGAAGGAAGGACGGACGGACGGATTGAAGGAAGGAAGGAAGGAAGGACGGAAAGAAAGAAGGACGGACGGAAGGAAGAGCGGACGGAAGGAAGGAAGGAAGGACGGACGGATTGAAGGAAGGAAGGAAGGAAGGAAGGAAGGACGGAAGGAAGGACGGAAGGAAGGAAGGACGGAAGGGAAATTTTGCCTCAGTCAGAAATATTATAATTCTGATCACTTATCAGTACATATCTATATATTTATATCTATAAAAAGAAAGCTGACACTTGTGAGTCTTTATCAAAGGTGTGAGCATCACACCCGATTCCTTTGTGTTGAAGTAACTGAGACTAAAACACAGAAAAACATGAAGGCGGTTTTCCTGGTCTGGGTTTTTATAGCAGATGACCTTAAAAATATTGTGCAATAGATCAAAAATGAAGTGAAGCAGAGCAAAGTTACAGAGGTGTTATTAGAGACACAGCTAAGCATTTTGCAATTTTGCATAATTTTAAAAAGTTTCAATTTGTTCAGTATTGAACAGCAGAAATGAGGCTTTCTTGTCAGAAATAAGTAAAAAAAAAGTCCGACACCGTAGTCTGGTGGGTAATAAGTAAGCGAATAATACAAAAAGCAGAGATTTTTAGATGGGAAACTATTCCTGAGAGAGAGAGAGCTCTACATGAAGTGTGATTTTATCGTGGTGGAAGCAAAACAGCAAAAGTCAGAGGGAATTCATGACGATGTTTATGTGAAGCGAAATGTGAAGCGTAATTTGGATCGTCTTTGGCTGCTGGTTCAGTCAATATTGTCAATATTGTTTGGATAAAACCTGCAGCTTCAGATTCTAGCGCAAAAAGGACATAAACACAAAGCGCCCACTGACGCTTTAAAATCAGTGAGCTGTCGGCTTTCAGCCCCGACGGCGTGTCCGTGCCGTCGGGTGAGAAAGGCGACATCTCACTGATACAGATGCGTCGGCGGGTGCGAGCTTTGTGTTTACGTCTTTGTGCAGAATACATGTACCTGCTCTCATATACTGTTGTAGCTGTTTGGTGGTTGTAGAAATTTTGTGAGGTTTAACCTGAGATTCTGGCGTTTCTGGCAAAATAAATTTATATTTAAAATCGACTCAGGATTTTAATGAATCGATATCACGTTATCCAAGCCAGAATCGATTTTAATCGATAAACCGATAATCAAAACCCACCCCTAATGCATATAATCCATGATTATACAGTTGCCTATTTTCAAGGGCTCAGATGTAATTGGAGAAAAGTTATTCCAAGGAAACGCTATTGCTTTGTACATGTTCCATTAAGTAGGCAGGAAAACTGTACAGACATGATTCCTGCTCTAGCATTTCACCCGCTATGACAAAGCAAATCCATCCGAACTGAGCGGGAACAGTTTGCTGGTTCATGACTCAGTTTCCCAGGATTAAGCCTAATCCTAGACCATAAACTTTTTTTCAGTGGAGGTTTTCAGTGATTTTTTTTTTCTTTTAGTCTGAGAATAGCCTTAATCTATGTCTACTAAACCTTCGAAATAAAACACAGATGAACTCAGTGACCAAGGTGTGTGATCACATGATCCTTTCTATCATTTAAAAAGTCAAGTGAACAACTCTCTCCATCAAGGCCAGCAGGACTTCACAAAAGAAAATATAGCATTTGGATTAAACTAAGATCAATATGTGCTCAGATTAGACAAATATCATATTCTTACTTTAAAACTTGATGAAATCAGTGTGATACGCTACAGAGTGTAAGGATGTGTCTTGATGCTTGCGCAATCATCCAGGTGACGAAATCCCAAAAAGTTGATTGTGTCCATCTGGATGTAGCGTTTCCAGTGGGAGAAAATGCAACGTCCAGATGAACACGATCAACATTTTGGGATCAGTAATGATGTGGTGTCAGATTCAACCTCACAATACGGACAATGACCTGAAGACGAGAAGTTTTCGAAGGCTAAAAAAGCAGATTATTCTGCCAAGACCAAGTCAATCCATTGATCGTCTTAGAATGAACTAAAAAAGAGGGACCTGGGCCATCCAGATAAATAAATCAATAAAATTCTATCAAGTTAAGGATGTGTTTTCACAAGTAGAAGTTAAGGTTAAGATTTTAACCAAACAAACCTGTTAGAGGTATGTGGGAACAAAGACGTCCACACATGAAGGACCTGAATCCCACCCACACCCTTGTCACACCATAAGGAGGTACAGATGCAAAAACACAACAAATCAAAACAAAAAAGACAAGTCATAATAAAACTGACCACACACAGATGCATATGTATGAAATCAACAGTGGGAGTAAGATGTAAAAGTAGCCGTAACTTTCATGAGTCAGGCACCGCAGTCAAGTTTCCAAAGTTTTTGCTATAAATATGAGACAGTTTGATAAAAATCACATCCTAAATATGTAAAACTGTGAGGGGAAATATTTCTAATTAAATAAAAAAGCCTTAAAGCCGTAAAAACAGATAAAAATTACACCTACATGGTTGACAACAAGTAGGTAAAAGTAATCCATTTGTCAACCCCTGGTTTGTTCACTTTGCTATCCATTGATCCCTGTGCAGACGCTCCCAGCAGCAGGTACAGCCCCTCTGCTGCTTCGCTCATGTTTCTGCTCAGGAAACTGCAAGAACAGATGTGCTGAATATCTGAGAGGCGATGGCCAAACACGATGTTATGTAGATCCATCAAACTGACTTTGAGGTTTTTGCTCTACACCTACTCGTACTTTTTCAAGCACCTGAAGTTGCTGGAGGTCTCTTTGGGTCTGTATACCTAACAGCTGTTTCTCAGCATTGTAACATTATCAGTGTTAGTTATCTCCACTCTGCATATGCAACTTTTTGCCACTGCTGGGAGCTGCTGCTGTTCCTGAGGTCAGGACTCTACTTTGGCTCCATTCAGGGTGAGTGTCATCGACTTTCAGACGCTTGTGTTTGCCTGAGAATAAAATCTAAATATTCCAGTCATCAGTTTACCTTTTCTTCAGCAAACAACTCAATTTTCTCGACCCCATTTTTATTGAGATATTTTTAGATGAGTGTCTCAGTAACTAATGAATGGATCTGTCACGCATGGCCGGTGTAAATGGACTGATTCTTATATAGTGCTTTTCTACTCTCCCGGAGTACTCAAAGCGCTTTATACAACACGCCACATTCACCCAATCACACCCATTCTCACAAGCACTTTCTCTATACTTAGTGCTTTCTGACTACATGGATGCATCGGAGAGCAAATTGGGGTTAGTATCTTGCCCAAGGATACTTGACATGCAGACTGGAGGAGCCAGGGATCGAACCACCAACCTTCTGATCAGTAGGTGACCTGCTCTGCCTCCACTGTAGGTGTGTTTGTGGAGCAGACCCAAAAGCAGACGAGGGAACTGAATCTTTAACAAAAAGCTGTTTATTTTGGGATGGTGTCAAAAACAGAAAACAAGGCAAAACATACTGGGACAAACTAAACTAGAAACTCAACTGGGAGCAGCTAAATGACTTTCATAACTAGAACATGAAACCAAACAGGTACATGCAAAACATGAACGTGAGCAGTAGACACAAGCAGCTGTGACCAGACGTGGAGACCACAGACAACGGCTGTGTCCCAATTCAGGGTCGGCACGCTTGAAGTACGCGCACTATGCGCACTACGTACGGTGCCTACGTACGAGAAGTGCGGAAGTGAGAGGCTTGTGAAATGGGACGGTCTAGCCTTCACACACACACACACACATATATATATATATATATACACACAGTCTCAGGTGTATACACTGCTACAAACAGGAGGATTTAGTGATTATGTGTTATTACGAAACAAGAAGAGTTCCCAGATGGTACAGTGGACACATGTGTGACTCCTGTGATTAAAGCATCTTTCTTTCAGCTTAACGAGTGAACCGTCAGCTCGTTCAAACACATGTTAAAGTCCGTTTGGCTCGACACCACCGAACAGAGGCAGCAATATAACAATAATAGTGCAGTGAATCCTGCTTGTGCCGTGATATTCAGGACTGCAAACCGAGCAGCATCACGGACTTTCAGCCTGTTGTGTTCAGGCACGTGCAGAGGGGGGGGCTAGAGGGGCTTGAGCACCCGCCCCTTTCCTGATGGGTGCCTAAAGTGCCCTTTTGTTGAGGCAACTTTTTAATTTTTTTTTTTTTTTTTTTAATGTGTGTGTGCGTGCGGAGTCCTGTCTGTGCCCCTCAACAATAATATTTAACTATTAATCACAGTTTTGCTAAATAAAAGGATCTGGCTTGCATCTGTCACATGATCACATTTAACCAATGATCGCCCTTGACGGCAGAACGCGCTGGTTACGAGCCGGGAACGAGCTCACAAAGAGCACGCGCATTTTTTGCGGTCCAGAGCTGTAGGAGAAACAAGTTAACTCAGAGACACAGACTGATGCGACAAAACCAGTAAGTAGGTGTACAGCGTACACTGTAGTGTATAGCACACAGGAGTATTAGCTTATTACGTACACGTTGGTAAGCTGTCTTGTTGCAACTGACGAACTGAAACAAACGAGCGTGCTGTGTGTGCAACAGCGCGACAAACATTACCTGTCCTTTTATTAACTGCACAGGTAGTGCTGGTCATAGCTGCTGGCTACCTGTGTAAGGCTGTCATGGGTCTGTAGCTCTGTCACCGTTTTAGGGAACATATTTAGTTTTAAAGTAAGTTTCCGGGCTTTTCCTGCCTTTCTGGAGGGATTAAATTTCACTAAAAAACGATCTAATATGCATGTCCACATAATTATGCATTATTATAATTATAATATATTAAAAAGCACATGCAGATTTATATTTTAAATAAGACAAAATTTGGATTTTACAGCAGTAAAATTATTGTATCTTTACAGTTTAAAAATGTAATAAGCTTTGCCCTGCACAGAGTGGTTAGTGAAACAAATGGAAACATCATAAATACATTATTTCATATTTATTACTTCCCCCTTCTCATTGCTTTATTATTGTAGCTCTAATAATAAATAATAATGTAAGGATTCTGGATCAGCACCATGATGCCCATAGTATATCCAGTATTCTGAAGAAGGTCTAAAATGTCACTGTGTGTGCGTGAATGTGTGTGTTTTATTTAGATGGATTTTTAAAAAAAAAATATTACTCATGATATAACATTGTCCAGACATGCCTGGTAAGGACATGAGGAGGAAACAGTAGGAGCTGTGTGAGGCTACTAAAGGCAGTGCTATAACATTTTTCTGTCATCATTTTATTATAGATTAAGTGCAAGAGTTGTTAGGTGTGGATAATTAGATTATAGTTTATTGCAATAGCAAGTTGTGCCTTGTTCTCACATAGACAGCAAGTGGAGAGTGATATATGAAATGATGGGATGGAAGGAAGAAGAGAAGCAAAGAGTGATTCACAGGCAGAGCCGAGTTTATTTCTCACAGTTTTTTGTTGCCTTATGGTTCCAAGCGCTGTCACCAATCTTTGCATTTTGTTATTATCTCATGACACTTGTTTAATCAGTTACCATCTCTCCTATGGACTTTTTAATGTCTACAGTCTCAGATCAACACAGCCCTGCCCTTCCCATATTAGATTCTTGATGAATGTGTGTTGTTGTTATTCAGCCTTGCTCAATGTGCCCCTTTTTAACTTTGAGCACCCGCCCCTTTAAACCTCTCTGCACGGCCCTGGTTGTGTTTGTGGATATATGACTGACTTTAATTATGCACAAAATCATCAGATTCTCTGTAAGATTAAGGTCGACTATATATATATTTTGAAGTAGAGGCTTTAAAAACAAGTTAACGCTGAAAGTACAAACATCACTAATGTCACATAACTTTGCCGACATGTGGCCAACAGTAATGTTTTAATTTTCTTCGTTATTAAACATTCGCACATAAATAAGTGACATCATATTCAGTGCTTTTTTTATTATTATTTTTTATTATTAGTAAAATTAACATACAAACAAAATGCACCATACACTCTCAGAAATAGAGGTACGAGAGAAGAACATTTTTGTACCTATAGGTACATTTTTTTAAAATGTTCCCTTAAAAGTACAATACTGGTCTTTAAAAGTCCAGAAATGCCCCTTTAAAGGTTCAATTTGAAATAAAGTACAAATCTGTACCATTTTGACCTGTACTGCAGTGACAGTGGCAGAATGTGGTAATGGGTCAGCATGGGAAAATCTGGATGGGCCTGGTTAATTGTAAAATTCATATGAGATGTGAGTGTGCTCATAAAAGCTACATGTTATAATCAAATCTGTTGGTCCTCTCCTCTGTACGTAAATGATCCTATGATGCAAAGAATATCTGTAACCTACCTTTGTGTAAGTTATGTTAAATTATATTAAAAAAATAACACACACACACAATGACATGCGGGCACAACCAAATGATGTTAAAAAAAACTGGTCCATTTCCATTTTATTAAGTTCCAGTTATAATTTTTAATGTTTTAAATCTTGGTTGTAGCCTTCAAAAACGTGAAATCATTTTACTGTTATGTTTGGCCATTTACTTTTTCGCTTTTACTACATCCTAGAATTGTTCATTAATTGTGAGGTTTTTATGGAATTTGCAACATCAAGTTAAACCGAGGTTCTTTGGAAGTTAAAATGTCAAGCAGATTTTTATGTTACGGTGACGACATTTTGTAAGTTACAAATATAGTTCGCCAAGACATCATAACGGTTTCTAAACAACCGCGCATTAATACCACAATGTTGTATTTTCATGTGTCAAGTTCGCAACGCGCATTAATCCCAAAGGCTGAAAAGCCAGCAGCGATGAGTGCTCCGCCTCCGCGCTGACTAGCGTTGACGCAGAAAAAGACTCTCAGGGGGTTATCCACGAAGGAGCTCCTTAAAAAATTGATGGAAGAAGGCATTGATGTGTCAGACGACGAGGCGCAAAGGTTTAGAGGTAAGTCGGGTGTGATTTTGTGTTTTTATAAAAATTACGTGTAATTTTACAGTAGAGTTAGCAAAAGTCCGAAGAGCTAGATTTAGCATGGGTGAAAGCTAGCAGTTAGCTAAGTTTTAAACAAAGAAAGGTACAAATGTGGACTATTTGGACTGTTGGTGGAATGTTCAATGTCTGTCTGCCCGCCGTATTCGAGTGTTTTATCAATAAATAGTGACTAACCGTGTACAACAATATAAAAAAATCAATAATTTCTCAAAACATGCTAGTATGTAAATATAGCTATTAACAAAATCGTTTTCTAAGCAAAATTTATCGCATCTAACTTGTTTCCCGCTCAAAGGGATTTTAAACAATGGAAGGTACAGATTTGTACCATTCCACCTACTTAGTGGGATTTTCGAATATGAGAGCTGTAAGCTCTGCTTAGGGACACTGTCTGCAAACACCTGTGATGCCAGCTAGCTGCTCGATCAGGGATCGATTTATAATTTCAAATAAACCAAAATCAAGGAGGCAAATTGTGGGCAGCAAAAACAGACAAGATAGCCTAGGATTCTATTCTCCCGCAGAGTCGCTTGGATCTCAAAGAACCAGTCCAGAAAGAACAGAAGTACCGAAACAAAATAATTGGGACTCTTTATGAAATGCTGTCACAGTACACAATGTAAGGGTTCCTTTCTGAATAATTACATTAATTTCTTAGTATTAATGTTGCTGTTGTACGAGAGGCAGAGAACAAATGGTTAGCCCATCTGCCTCCCAATGAACTGGCAATAGTGGTAAAACCATACATCCTGTGTCTCCAGACCTTGTCTGGACTATGATATCCAAAGTGTTCATTTTCGAATTTGCTCAAGAGTAAATTAATAATTCAGGACTGCAGTCAATTAATTAATGAAGTTTGGGAGAGGTGTGGCTGTTTGTCCATGCCCATTTTTTAAAAAATTAAAATAAACTTTAGCTACATTGATTTGACACTGGTCTATAACATACTATTTACGGTGATAACAGTATGATTAGAAGAATTGAAGAACAGAAAAGCCCCCAGGAAAGGATAAGAGTAATCAGTGTACTGTGGGTTGTTTTTCTTATGTTTAAAACAGGTACCCAACCCACTCAGACTACACCCAGGTCATCAAAGCATTATGTGAGTACCTCTCCTTTTTTGTTTCTTTTATAGATTATATTAATATAAAGTAAGCATAATTAACTACTTATATACATTTGAAACAACTAGGACACCTGGCACAGCCAACTCAAGAGAAATTTCAAAGCAGAACGGGCTCCCCTAATCAGCAACGAAGAAGTGACCCGGGTTAAAGAAAAGTTTGGACGCACGCAGAAACATCGGACCACAGAGGAATCCAGCAGCTCCTGTCTGAAGAGACTGAAGCCCTCTCTCGTAAGTCCTCACACCCTCAGCCTCTAAGAGCTAAGGTAACATATGTAGTCTTATTATGTTCACTGTAAAGCTAAACGTAAACAGATAACATTAACATAGAAAAAGGAACTTCACAGTTGATTTAACAAAAGTCAGCTCAACTTGCAATTCCTATTCAACATTTTTGCATTTTGTGTACAAATTACCGCATTTCGAGTAACATTAACTTATCAGATTTTACTTATGATAATACTGATATCTGCTTTGACAAAGGATTCGTGCTTTGTGGGGGAAGATGCAGCCTCCGTTGATGCTCATATCAAGGTGCTAAATGATCAGCACAAGAAGCTACATCCTGACACAGCACTGGTGAAAGACCGCATGACAAAAACCTTTGCATGGAGACGTCGAGAGGTAACTGAAGGAATGTGTACTGTGGACCTATTAAAGAGATATCCATTCCTGGGGACATCTGCAGGGGTAAGAATTGTTAAGATGATTGGGGAAACGGCTAATGATTTTTTTGTCTCTAAATCTGATTATTATTTTCTGTACTAACTGATTAATCAATCTGTTCATTATCTTTAGAATTTTTGTTCAAGGGTTAAAGCACTTTACATTTATCTCCAGTCTGTGTCTTTAAACATGTCAAAAGTTTAAATCCACAATGTAAAATGTCATTCTTTTGTCTATTCTGCTCTTTTCATTTCCAGTTGTGTGATGAGGTTGATTTAATGCATCCCTGCCAAGACAACATCTGTCGCCGCTTTAGCGAAAACTTCACTGCTGTTCTTCAAAATGTTCTTCAAATGACCAAGGATTTGCCACTGAAGAAGGTCTACATGGAGGCAAGAGAGAATGCACTGGCTGAAGACATTACAGGTGCTATATTGACCTCATACAAATAGTAAATTTTGTGACATTTCATTTGCTCTCAGTGCTGGGAGTTTTCTTCAGATAGGTTGCTTGTTGACTTTGAACATTCACTCAGCACAAGTGTCAGTGTGCCATTTTCATCTCTGCCAGGTGACTTACAGAATGCTCTGGAAATGAACAAAAGTTTTACAGATGTGCTTCAGCGTGTGTCTGCTATATCTGTCAGCAGTGTCAAATATGAACTTGAGGATGTTTTTGTAGTTGGCCATGTACACACTGAAGCCATACCTATATTCTTTAAAATCAAGTATATTTTGAATGTTGATACTTGTTGGGTATTGTGTGGGAAACTGTTACTTCCTTGCACTTATGAATGTCATTTCCATGCTTACCAAGTGGCAGTTGACAATGACTGGATCCTGTTCAATCCAGGAAATGAATTAGACTTTCAAGCTCTAGACACCTATTTAGTTGATGATAGGCTGTTTGTGTCCTTGAGGTATTCTGTGTGACGTGATTGCAAGCACATTTTCCACTTTGTCTATATATATGACATATATATATTCTGGCTTGTTGAAGTAGAGCAAAACATTTGTGGACAGTTTTTTAAATACATGCATGCTCTGTGATCCGTCAAAACATTGTGTTCAGGTGTTTAATGTCTTTATGTGATTGTTTACTTTTGTTAAATGAATGTATTTTTCTTGACATGTCCTATGGCAATATACGAATGTAATCAAGGATGTATTCCTGTGGTTGTTTAAATGCTTTGATGTGATTCTATTATCGAAAATAAATGGTTAAATAACCAAATATTTTGGACTATTGGGGGTACATTTTTGTCTCTTTAGGTACGAAATAGGTTGTCGCTGGGGGGGTACCCTCATAGGTCCCCTGTTGTACCCTTTTCAAGGGAACATTTCTGTACTATAGTTTGAAGGTACATTTATGTCTTAGGAAAGTACATGATTGTACTTCAGATGGTACAACTTCATAAGGTACAAAAATGTACCAAGCCTAAAGGGTACAGAAATGTCCCTCAAAAAGGAACACCCCCAGCGACAAGCATTTGTACCCTTTTTGGTACACTTTGGTACCCCTATTTCTGAGAGTGTATATTACACATTCAGAGAATAGACATTCCTTACATATTAGCAACTTTCATACATAGGAAAGAGAAAATATAAAGATGGGGTCACATAATTTAACAGATTATTAACTCACGAAATCAAAATCTTCCACAAACAAAAAGAGCAGCCTTTTTCTTCTTAACCAAAGTCAAAGATTTAACCAACAGGTTTAAGTCGTTTTTCCAGTAAGCTAGTGTTTTTTTTAAGACCAAAGTCTTAAAAAAAAAAAAAAAAAACGACATTTATGTATAAATTGCTTGCACAAGATTAATAACACATTAACACCATAATTAGCTTTCTTTTCTTTCAAAAACACTCCAAACATTATCATATTTAAGGTAAATGGGGTAATTTGAATCCCACTGGAATAAAGCCAGGTATGAAAATCCAACCAAAATATTTGTATAAAATTGCATAAAAAGAATAGATGGTCCAAATCCTCCTCTTCTGTTTCACAAAATACACAATTAACACTTTCTATTTTGAATCTATCACCAAGGAGTCTATTTGTAGGGTAAATTTTATTCAGAGTTTTAAATTGGACTTCTTTCCCTTTAGGAGGGTTAGGGAAGGTGATATAATCAGTTCTTATTCTTTCAATTTCTTCCCTTTGGAAATCTTTTAATATGTAATTTTGGTAAATTTGGAGAATAAAGACTCCTTAATGAAGATCTTAGAAACTTATTGTTGCATTTAACATCACAAAACTGGATACCATCTACATATATAATTGCCTTAACTTGGGGGAGATGTCAGAATATATTATATCATTTACAACTATGTTTTTAAGTGACAATGGAATGGATTTTATAACCCGATTAAATTTACTTTTAGAACATTGGATATTAAACTTTTGGCAAAAATCTTGATGTCCTAGAACACGTCCTTCCTCATCTACAAAATGGGCAATTGCCCAAACACCTTTTGATAACCAATCTTGAATAAAAATAGATTTTCTGTTCCTCAGTACATATCTATTATGTGGAGTGAAATTATGTTTAAATAACATTTTCCAATAAAGAAGGACCTGTTTATGGAATTCAGAGAGTTTAACAGGTAGCTTAGTAATTTCAAAGTCACAGTTTAGGAGAAAATCGATACCCCCCAGTGTGTTAAAGACCTTACTTGGTATAAAAAAACCCAAATGGAGTGTGGATTATTTAGGAAGGATTTTAACCATTTAAGTTTCAAAACACCATTCATTATATCAAAGTTAATTGTATTTCCACCACCTTCAATGTATGGTTTAACCAAATCATCTTTAGATATATAATGGCACTTATTCCTCCAAATAAAATTAAAATTCAAGCTATTAATTGTTTTATTTTTTATTTTTTATTTTATTTGATATTCATAAAGAGTAAGCTGGATATATAAATCTAGATAAACTATCCATTTTGGTTAATAATATTCTTTCAAAAATTGTGATGTCTCTTTGTAACCACTTATTTAAGATTGTCTTACATTTGTCAACATTATCTGAAATCTTTACTTTCTCTAAGACTTTGTGATCTTTTGAAATTGTGATGCCCAAATATTTTACCTCCTTCTTCACCTTTATATCGTACAGTAATTGTGAATGACACTCCTTTAACACCAATAGTTCACATTTATTTAAATTTAACTTTAAGCTTGAAGCTTTTGAGAATGTAGTGATTATTTGTTTTACCAGGGAAATCTGATGTTCATTTTTTAAGAGTAGTGTCATCCACAAGTTGACTAATTATTAAAAAATTATCCATAATCTCAATTCCGGCAACACTGCTGTTTTTAATTAGAAATGCGAGCATCTCAACAACCATTATGAATAACGGAGAGCTTCCACACCCTTGCCTAATTCCTCTTTTGACGCTAAATCTTTTACCAGTGCCATAGCCTAATGACACAGAGTTATTTATATCATTATACAGTATATCTATTATCTTCCTAAATTTATCCCCAAATCCAAATCGAGTTACTGTTTCTAAAATAAAAGGATGTTCTACTGAATCTAAAGCTTTATAAAAGTCCAAGAAAAGAATAAAACTGTCATCACTAATTAGATCATTGTAGTCCAGTAAGTCTAAAACCAATCTGATATTATTACGAACGTTCCTGTCTTTTAAAAAGCCTGATTGTGTCTCACTAATTATATTTGAAACCCCTTGTTTAAGCCTTGTTGCAATTGAGCTAGAGAAAATTTTATAATCAGTATTTAATAAAGTTATGGGCCTTAAGTTATCCAATTGTCGTTTATCTTTGTTTGGTTTAGGAATTAATGTAATTAATCCTTGTTTCATGCTAGACATCAATTCTCCCTTTTCAATACTGGCCAGTATAGCTTTGAATAAAATTTCCCTTAAGTCTTTCCAAAAAAATTGGAAGAAATTAACTGTAAGCCCATCTGGACCAGGGGATTTATTAAGCGCCATTTCCTTAACAGATGCATCTAACTCTTCAATTCTAAAGTCAGATTCACAAAATTCCTTAAATGATTCATCAATTTTAGGGATCAGATTATCTATTTGATCAAAAAAGTCATCACAATCTGCTTGGGAGAACTGTGAGGAGTATAAATTGGAATAGAATGTATAAGTTTCATTCTCCAAAATTTTAGGGTCGTCACATTCAATGCCATCAATTAACAGGGAAGATATAAAATTTATTTTCTGTCTGCTCTTTTCTAAATTAAATAAATATGAGGAATTTCTTTCCCCCTCCTCAATCCACATGGCCCGTGAACGCACAAAAGGATATTTAGATCATCTTTACTACAGCAATAAGTAATTTCTTGGAATAATTTACATTCATATTCTCTTTGCTTTTGACTTGTGGTTTTACTGAATTGAATACTAAATTCTCTAATTTTGAATTTAATGAATTCCCATTTACTGATATAGCCTACAATTAAATGATCAGCCATAATATCTTTTATACTTTTTTTGACTATGTTGCAGTAATCTTCATTTTGTAAAAGTTTGGCATTGAACTTCCAATAAGTTCTTTTATTTGATTGTCTAATTTCCGATTCTAAGCATAGTTCAATAAAGCAATGATCAGAAAGAGGTACATTTGACAATCCAACTTTTACAGTGTGGTTAAGAATGTTGTCACTTCCTAGCCAATAGTCTATTCTAGATTTGCAAGCTCCATTTGGTTTAAACCAGGAGCTCTTAATTCCTGGATTTTTTACTCTCCAAATATCTGTCAAATTGTTGTTTATCAAAAAATCTATAATTAGGTTATTTTTTTGTGGTCTACCTGTCCTTGAGGGCCATCTATCAGTCCATTCATCAGGAGTCATATTCCAATCACCACCCATTAAAATGTATTCCGTAGGGTATCGACCTTTAAGTTCAAAAATATTTAAAGTTATATCTTCTAACATAATTTTATTCTGACTTTCATTATTATATCCATAAACGTTGACTAAAATGAAAAATAAACTTTCAACTCTCATTACAGCAATCAACCAATGACCATTCAAGTCAGTCCGTTGTATTACAAGATCCCCAGGAAAGTTATTGAATAAAATTGCTACACCCCGACCTCGTTGAGCCATGGCTAAACAGGATTTTGCCGCCCCATTGGTTTGACCAAAAAGATACATCACTATCAGCTGAATGAGTCTCTTGTAGAAAAATACAGTTTGATTTTTTTACCTTTGCAGTACAAAAATAAGGCTTTTCTTTTAACAGATTCTCATAAACCCCTAACATTTAAAGAACCAAAACAAATGTTAACATTCAACATGAACTATAGACAGAATATCACTCACCATGTGAAAAAAAACGAAAAAGAAAAAAGTACTAAATGCTGAGCTCCTCAGACCACGAACAAGTTTCCACTATTTCAGTTTTTTCATTTTTAGTTCTCCTGTCTTTCCTCAACTTTGCGTCCATCAATGAAGGCATGTGGACCACGAAAGTAGGCTCGTTTACCCGCACGTCTTGCCTCCTCCACCAGAGGCCATAGGCGCTGTCGATCTTGTATGTCCTCCTGCGGCAACATCTCTGCGAAGCTGATGCCTTCTTGCTTGCAGGTTGAAGAATCTTTGGTGCGCCTCCGCAATTCTTCTTTGATTCGACCTTTGTGTGAATAGAATAATGATGTTTCTGTTTCTGCCATCAACTCGTTTCCCTAAGCGATGGACAATATCAATGGCCTCTTCTAAGTTCAAGTCAGGGGCAATCTTCTGAAGCATTTGCAAAACCTTCACTCTAATGTTTTCGTCTTTGTCTTCCTTCACCCCTTTCAGCTTTAAGCACCACCTCATTCGGTAGCGCTCTTGTTCTCTCACTCTTCTTTTCAAGTCTTCGTTTTCTTTAACCAGCTGTTCATTCGTATTTGCAAGTTTAACAACTTTCAGTTCACAATCAACTATCTCTGCAGCATTTGTGGTGGATCATAAATTTGATTAGTTTTGAAGTTGTACATCTCTGTTCCTTACATTTCATGTCATGCCTTTATTAATGTTTTATTTGTTGCTTTGACTGTTTTCGAATAGAATATGCAGTGGGAATATAGAGGGAGATATGTAGTGAAAGTTTTGCCTGGGTTGATTGTGCGTCGATCCATTGGTAATGCCTCAGGGCTCCAGTAGGTGGGTTCGCGCGCTTCCTTCACTCAATACAGATGAGTGAGAGTGAGAGCTGCGTGTCTGTGCCGTTCTTTCACCTCTCCTCACTATTTCCCCTGTTTAAGGTAACTGTCATGCACAAATCTGTATAAATGTGTGTTACTGTTGATTATTAAGTTGTTATCATTGTTCATTGTAGCGGAAGATGTGAATTGCAGACTATTTTGCTGAGAAGTTCCAGTTAATCTCTGTTGCTGTGTATGCTAGTTTTCGCTATTACTCTGCCATATTGTGTGAAGATTTTTCTGTTACTATCTGTATAAGTTAACTACTGAAAGACATGCAGTACTTAAAGTATTATTTCATTGCTGTGGAAAGTTAGTGACTGCGTCAGCTAACATGTGCGAGTTAAAAAGATGTTTTTGTCTAATGCTACAGTTCATGTTATCTAAAGTATTCTCATCAGCTAATGCAGCGAACAATAGTGACTTAGTTTGGATACGGTTGTCCTGAGACTGAGTGCATCCATAAGAATATTGTTTTGGTTGTATTGCTTCTGAAACTCAATACAGACGAGTGAGAGTGAGAGTGAGAGCTGCGTGTCTGTGCCGTTCTTTCACCTCTCCTCACTATTTCCCCTGTTTAAGGGCACAACACATTAAACTCTACAGCCTTAGCCAAGCTGGCAACCATAACTGCACTTTGTCTGTTTTGTTCCTTGATATCTTCCAGCTGTACTTCAAATTTCTTCTCAAGTCCTAGAATGGCTTCAAAAATAGTTTTATTGGAGATATCATCTTAATTCTCTGAAGATTTTGTTCTTTTCTCCTCTGGCAGTTGTTTTGATGGAGTTGGCGGCGCCGACTCTGCTCCCCGTTCTCGCTTGTTTAGGCCCACATTGGCAGCTTCAGTGCTAGCATAGCCATGGTCACTGACTTTAGCATGCGAAGACGTCTTAACACTGGGGTTTGATGGCACAAATTGCAGCTTTGCATTCTTAATAACCTTTTGGGCATCCATAGTTATAATTCGAGTGGAAAGAGAATAAAGCTACTTAGCAAATTTTGCGGTCTTTCGGAGCTCCTGAAAAAACACGACTGTTCAAGCCGCCATCTTGGTGCCTCCTCATATTCAGTACTTACTTTTGACAGTTCACTCTTCGGCAGCTCCCTTCTGCCATATTTTGCGGCAAAATTATCCACGCCCACCTATGAATTGTGGGATATATGGGACCAGGAAGCGTGCACCGGACCACGCTTTGGTTGTGTCCAAATTCATGGGCTGCATCCTCCTGAGGACCCCTACGTGGGCCGGGTCCTCAGAAGGTCGGGTAGGCCGGAAGTAAACGGCTGGGGAAATTGGACGGTCTAGCCTTCAGATTAGCGTCACCGGTGTCTCGGTGGAGTTTAATAAACTCAGCCGTCTGCTCCTTGCTATCTAAAATATAACAGGACACTGGCGTAAATTCTTGACCGTCTCATACTTCTGTTTAATCAGTTTTCTGTTTGACGTTTAGTCAGCTGTGTAAAAACCAAGGAGGAACCCACCCAGGGGATTAATAAAGTTTTATTTGATCTAATCTAATAACTTTAATCTCAGCCAAACCGATTGACTCACAAACAAATAAAACACTAAAAAAGCGGGTAGTGACACCCTTGATATTTGGGGAAATTGACGGCGCATTTGGAGTACTTCGAATTGGGACAGCCGTCGACGCGTAGCGGTGACGTAATCGCACTTAAAATGCATACTTCAAGCGTGCAGACCCTGAATTGGGACACAGCCAACCTGACAAAGAGCAGAGGAAGACAGAGGACTGAAATACACAGATGGGTAACGAGGGAAGCACCTGGGAGACACAGCTGACACAAATGATCACAACGCCACAGGGAAAAGTAAAACTAACCCACTGAACAGGGAAACACTAGACCTTTTCAAAATAAAACAGGAAACATGGAGAGACGTAGACATGACAACCAAACTTGACAATAGGACAAGGAACACACAGACATGAATTACACGACAGACTGGGGGAACGGGTTAGGTACTGTTAAATTCTCCCAATTCTTTCGATCTTTGGGCTGAAGGAAGGACAATACTCGGTGTATAAATGCTCAATCAACAATCTTTTATTTCATACAATTCAACACTTTATGAGCATAAACCATCCGGATGGGGAGACATGCATGCAGAGGGACACAGAAAATCTCAAACTGGTGGAGGGTTACTCAAGCTCTTATAGCCTCTAGTGGCCCCCACCTCATCGTAAAAGCCTAAACATTCACATTCTTTCTCTCACACAGCGCCTAAGTTATGACCTTGGCTTCCTGTGCAGTATGTTCTGTTCTTTTCTAATCAGACAAATAAGGCGATGACTCTCTGAAAACAGTATTTCTTATACCTCAGCAGTATAATGCATCATAAAACAATATCATTCATTCACCATAAATAAGCAGTCTAATGTAATACAAATCAGTTTAATAAGTGTAATAGTTATCACCTTCTTCTAATTCAGGAGAATAATGCAAACTAAAACTACATAATAATTTCACAATCTTTAATTAGGGGTATAACATGGCATAAGATAATATAATAATCTCACAATTCCCCTTTGATCTCTTTTTAAAGAGATCACTTACACCTTGCAATCCAGTGTTGCAGGGTCCATTTCTTCTTACCCTCTGCCCCCCTTTAATGGGTGGACCATATGTGGGATGACCTCTGTCTTTGCGCAATTCAGATGCAAGAAAAACTATGATTACAATAACAACGGTAGGTACAGATGACACTTCCATCACTCCCCAGTTCTCCCACAGCTTTATTTTGGTGCTCCAGTTTCCCACCCCCATTTTGGTGCCACCTTATACCTTTCCAACGTACTCAGACTAGAACCTCTGTCCGAGGAGCTTTTAACCTTTATTTTATTGCTGCAGCTGCCAGTGTCTTCCAGTCGGGTGATTCTCTGCTCCTCTTCTTTCTTCGACCTCAGGGGTTAGACCACCCTTCAGTCGTTGCACAGATCAGGGGATTATTCTGCCCCTATTTCAAACAATGATCTGTGTGTTCTGGGGTCACAGCCGTGTCCCCCTTTTTACCATGAGCCTCTCAAACCTCATTGGTCTGGTGTTCCTGGATTTTCGCCAACCCCTTCATGGTTATTGCTGTGCTTCGGGAATCCATCCTCTTGAGGTGACTAGCAGGAGCCCAAACGCCATGACACTTCACCCAGTTGCTGTCTTGGCAGTCTCTGTGTCTGTCTCTGCTGCGAAGGATCCTCGTATCTCCATGACCTCATCTGGTGTCTGTTCCTTTCTCTGTAAGAGACAGAAAACCAAAACACCTCTCTGCCTAGCCTTGATAATCTAATGTTATTGTCCATTGTTCTTCCAGTGATGCAAAAACAAATTAACCATTTTTAATTCTAACATTTGCCCCCCCTTTCACAAAAATCATTTGTTTCATTCAGCCTGCTGTCCCACAATTTCCTCTCCAGTGTGATACTCAGCTTCTCGTGAACACAGGCATTTTATCCTTTAAACGCTATTCAGTTTATTTCAATTATTAATGCTTAAACATGAAAATGATGATATATGCTTTTCACTGGTTCTCTAAAAAAGTCTGGGAACTTTTGGGTCATTATAAGCTTTACTATACCTGAATTATTAAACACACAAATAAAGTCATAAAATGTTCATAAAACCATTGTTTGATGTTAAAACTCAACTTCCCCCTATTTGACACTAGGGATGGGTATTGTTTAGGTTTTATCCGATACCAGTACTAAACCGGTACTTTTGAAATGGTGCCGGTGCTTAAACGGTGCTCGAACCGGTGCTTAAAGAATGGAGAACACAAACTTTGTCCAAAAACCTCTCATGTTTAGCTGTTTTTTTGTAAAAAGATAACAATGTTAGACTTTTCTGCAGCTATAGGGGATTTATGGTATCACTCTGGGCTGGAAGCAGTGCTTAATCAATGGGAAAAAAAACACCAACTTTGTCCAAAAACCTCTCATGTTTAGCTGTTTTCCACTTTTTCTTTGGTCATTTTAGCCTTTTTGGCCAGGGTGAAGGGAGTATCTACCATCAAACAAGAAGACAGCCGCATGTAACTACGACGGTGTTTGCTAGTTCACCTTACATGCATTAATGTAATAACGTGGTTAGCCTCCATCCATCCATCCATCTTCATCCGCTTTATCCGAGGCTAGGTCGCGGGGGCAGCAGCCTAAGCAAAGAGGCCCAGACCTCCCTCTTCCCAGCCACCTCCTCCAGCTTATCCGGGGGAACACCAAGGCGTTCCCAGGCCAGCCGAGAGATATAATCTCTCCAGCGTGTCCTGGGTCTGCCCCGGGGCCTCCTCCCGGTGGTTAAACTACTCAACGTAAATTACACACGAACAACATTAAGCTACTCACGCAGAGAAGAACGGCTGCTGCTGCATCATCATCCTCATCATTTCTGCTACACTGGCAGGGCTAGGGGCCAGGACTCTCCTCTTCGGGTTTTTGGGGGATGTTGCTAACTCCGGGTCCGATAACAGACACCACACCCGCAGTAGATGTGGTCGGTGTGAGGTCTCGCAGCAAGCTATCAAATACGGCGCATTTCTCGGCTTTAACAAAATGTTATACGTCGCCAGGTTCGTCGTCAGATTCGAGGAGTTACCTCCTTTGCACAGTATCACCTTCAAGCACTTGTTGCAGGCTGCTGAGTTTGCATCTTTTTCTGTGAAGTACAGCCAGACTTTGACCGCTTCGCCTTGGGCATTTTTAATCTGTAGCTTTGCTCTAAAAGAACGTACGTACCTGGGTTTTTGTGGGATGCCCCCTCGACTTGGTTTTCCCACTTGGAAAGTCAGCGCAGCTCTGCATACCCAGAGTTCACGATCCAAGATAGCGGCACAGAACGTAAACAGCAGTAAAACTGTAAACGATCTGCTGCTGTTGTGTGTTTGTGACTCGTTAAATAAGCTATACAGAGAGCTCCGAGCAGGCTGTCCATGACTGTGCTGCAGGAGTGTTTGTATAAATGAGAATTGCTCAGCTTTGCCAGTGACACCTGAATGACTCTACCTTGCTAAGATCCAAAACAAATCCTGTTTCATTCATTTTCTGTTGATTCCAGGGTCTCTGGAATCAACAGAAAGTGTTGGGAAGTGCTGCTGTATTTGAGCATGAACTTTAAAAAGGCGTTTAATGCTATAAAATCCTATATCCTATATAAAATGTGGCTGAATTACAGCAACTCTGCAGAGACGAATGCGCCAAAATTCCTCCACAGCCAAAGACAAAACGCTTGACTGCAGTTGTTGCTGATAAGGACGGCCCACCCAGTTATTAGGATGAGAGGGAATCACTTTTTCACACGGGGCTCTGTAGGTTTGGATATTTCCCCCTTCATAATAAACACCTTCATTTAGGAACTGCATTTTGTATTCACTTGTGTCATCATCATGATCATCTGAAACATTTACGTGTCACAAACATACAAAACAAATAGTAACTCAGGGCTTTTTTAGCCCACTGTATGTGGTTAGAGACCGGCCACATACACAGCACGTGAATAGTCTGAGATGTCCTTCCACTGTATTAAATATGTTGGAGGGAACGTGGTGGCTTTCACAAACCACAAACTCACTCCTATATATAATTATTAGATGTAATTAGTTTGTTGGCAGATGTAACTACATACTATTTTATGTACAGCATCCTTTTTTCTATTAATTGACCTCAAAAAATACTCAAGTGAACCGTAAAGTTGTTACATTGTATTTATATATATTTATATTTGTGATGTCAGACATGAATGGGAGACAGAGTTATCTTCAGGTCTGATCAAACATTTCCAAGTCTCTGCTTGAGCTCTACTACAACATAATGAAATTATTAATCAATCCGTTGTGTTTCACCGACATTCGTTTCATTCGTCAGCCGCGTGCACACCTGTGAAGTTGTTAGTCTTTGTACCTCATTTGACTCAGACTTTAATCTAACAGCTACTCGTTCAAGAAGCATCTAAAGAAGTAGTGCCTGTCTTTTAATCTGTTTGTGTATTAGTCGAGCTCATACTTCTCCCATATGAAATATGAAGTGCTGAGCTCTCATTATCTCCTCATCATTTCAAATGTTGATTTTTCTCCATTACCATGTAAAAAAAAAAACTCTGTTTCTAAAATGTTGACTTTTCAAGAGCTAAAAATAGCCTCGCTCGCTTTCAGCTTGACTGCCAGCCTTTTCTTCAAAAGAAATAAAGATGAGGATGTTGGGACTCGTGTAATTTATATCATGTTTCAAATTAAACTTGTCACATAAATATGCAGAGATGCCATAACGAGAGCTCTCACTCTGTTCCAGGACAGGGCAATGCAGTTGATAGGAATGATAAGCAGAAGAAAAAAATCAATGCCTGTGGTCTAGCTCTGATTGTGTTTCCCACAATCAGTTTGTTTTGTGTAAACTGGGAGTTTGGTGTGAAGGGAAGAGCAGAGAGCTCAGGTCTCCGTCTATCTGCAGAGCCCAGCCTTAATTACACACACCAGTACAAGTGCCGCTGAGCTGTCTCGTTAACAAAGAATATCTCCTTTCCGGAAAACACCTCAAATGGAGATCTGAGGAGGAGGAGGAGGAGAGGAAGGAAAAAAGGAAAATGAGATGACATAAGAGCATCGCGTCAGAGCTAATCTCTATTTATCTCGCTATCACACATGAGTATGTCTTCCCAGCGCTGGTTTTTGATTGGTCATCAGATGGCATACCAGCCGGCTCTTGCAGTGAAAAGCGATCAGGGTCGGCTCGAGTGTTAACTCCAGTCATGACTCATTACTAATTGCTGCATCTTACAAGTCATCTGTGTGAAATAAGAGTGTGATTAATGAGCATCATTACTCGAGCGGTGTCAAACAAATGTGATATAAAGTCAGTTTTTATGACATAAAGCCAGCAGCTTGAGTTTGACTCCACTGTTGCCTCTAATTTCATGAGCGAGTGAGTCATCGGTGTGTCTAACTGCCATTTGTGGGGCTTCAGGTGCAGGAATATGAAGAAGTATCAGATACAACATAAACGTTTAAACACCAAAAGAAGTTTTAAGTAACCACAGTACCATTGATCTACCACTGCAGACTGATTTAGACTGCATGTCAATGCATTAAGGGCATATTGTGTTATATAAATGAAACACGAGTTCATAATCGACTTCACTTTGAAATATTCAGACACCTTTATTTTGTTCTTGGATACTGAGTCATGTTCATGCATCCAACATGTGGGCTCGAGGTATCGCGGGTGAATGTCTGTAACATATGTGAAATAAAACATATGCACATGCTTTTGAAAACATTAACTTCAAAGTTTCTTTGGAGTTTTCTTGATTTGTGTAACCTGAGTATGCACTCATACTGTGGAGTTTTAAGCACTTTAAAACATCATGTAAAGTGGCTCCAGGATACTTTACAATCAACAATAGTTTGTTTTTTCTGTTTGTTTTAGTGAATTCTGGCAGATCTTCACTGATTTCAGCATTTAGAGTAAAACATAGTGTAGCACAGCAGTGTGGAAACCTTTTTTGTTTTTTGAAGTTAGCTACCATCAGATGAACTCACATTTGATGCTGTGCAAACGCCTGAAGTTGTCGCTCATTTAGCTGCAGCAATTTACTGAAAAATGTTCACACACGGAAATATAGCATAGATGACAAAAACAACTTTTTGAAGAGCTGGAAAGTCAGTATTTGGTGTGACAACCTATATTCTTCTTTTCTTGTGATCTCTGTCTTCCTGTAGGACGCTCAGAGCTCCCCTCTGAATGCCTTTCGTTCCATGCTCTGTCACGATGATCCCACACTGCTTCAGTAATGTTGAAGTCTGAGCTGTGGGGAGGCCAGTCCATGACTGATAGTCTTCTCTGATGTGTTTTTCTAATCGGGTATGCACAATGGCAATGTGTTTGGTTGCAGGGTGGAGATCCCCGACACTTTACAGATCTGAGCATACGTGTCTGCTGTCATAATTCATTTTCATCTTCAACAAACCCCCAAATGACAGAGCCTCCGTGTTTACAGGTGGTTGATTTCACTCCTGATTTGAACCATTTGAACTTTGGTTTTTTCTGATACAACACCAGTTCATCTCATGAGTTAGGTGCACGTTTTATGCTTATAGATCCATGTTAAGTGGCCACTGGTCAGTAATGGTCAGTTACAAAGACTGTGCTGAAAATGATTGTAAAATTAGTCAAATAAAAACTGTAAAATACCTGAAGCAGAAATAAAAAGTGCCCAGCCACTCAAGACTTTTGCACAGATCTGATGATGGTTGGGACCAAAGCACGGACAAAGTTAATAGTGGACTTACACTTACCAGAACACAAATCACTGACAAAGGATTGCTAAGCTTATTTGTTGGATGAGAAAATATCTGAGTGTAGAATTTAAGGGAGGTTAAGCACACAGTGAGCCATAGAAATGCTCCGACATCACAGACACATTTAACATGTTCAGTTCAGGGACTTGAATCAGCTGAGGTGAAGCCCAGCAGACAGCTACTCTACGTGGACTGACTCATTTTTAGAATAACCCTCGAATGACCGTTAGAGGAGCCGTTTCTGTTGCCTCCACTCTGGCTTCATTTTGAGCCCTGAAGGCTGCTGTGACATAACACTTTAATAAAAGTCTGCAGCTTGTTTTTACTTCTCCAAACATGCTATAAAATCCCATCTTGAAGGTTTTCTTCAACAATCATGTCACCTGGTAAACAACCATCCTAAAGTTGGAATCAGGCTTTAACAAATGCTGCGTAGGTTTGGGTGATGTTAACAGCAACACTTCACCCAGTTCTTTTGATTCCTCAGAGACCAAACGCTGCTCAGTAGACCATTTAACACTTTATTACTTCTAGAAGGGAGATGCGTCCTGCATGACACGCTGCTGCAGATCTCAAAATGCTGGTGTGCCCCTGATAGTTTTATTACAGAAGCTCTCTCATTCTAGTCTAAACAACAGTGTCTCAGTAACTTTCCACCAGAGATGGTCCCCTCTTATCTACTTTTTCCCAGGCAAGCGTGAGCGAGAGTCTGCAGCTTTCTACTCCCCTGTGTCCACTTAATACTACTACATGACTTTATAACACTTATTAATAAAAAAGCATAGCATTATTGAAGCACTGCAAATCCTTTTATCTCAACAGTGATTAGATCAGAACAAAATAATAAGCCGTCCTTGCTCTGTCGAGACACTTACAGGTCAACTGGAGCATCCTACAGCTGTCTCCAAGAGTCAATCATCTTTGCACCAAGTGTGACAAGAGTGTGTTTAACACAGCAGGAGGCAGCTCTGGTGTTCACACCATGATCATAATTATCTGACAGACGGTTTTCTGCAGCAGTAACCTTGAACAGTAACAACACGGCCCAATTAGACATGACTCAAAGAACACGCCACTTTTCCTGTGTCCTGGAGCAAGACGTGCAGGTCAGCCTTAAATAAATTCTTAAAGATTCGAAAGCGAGCGCCAGCAAATGTCCTCGCCTCTTTTTGTTATCATTTGCTATTAAACAGCTTTGACTGCCTCCTGTCACAATGACTCTCCTCACTCGATCTGTCACATTGGTACTTTTGCATTTCACACAATGTCTGTAAAATGTCCTTATTTGACATAATCTGTGTCATTAACATAGGGAGTATCTGTTGCAAAGCTGTGTGGGCGGAGGAGATGATTAATGCAAAGCCTGTCAGTTCCCACCATGAAATCATAATGCTCGGTCCCTTAAAGGCTGCCCGGTACACTACAGACACAGGATGTTTCGAGCGTGGGCAGCAGAGTCTGTTTTAAACTGTCTGTCATGTTGCAGAACATTTCAAGCGTGTTAAAGGGATGATGAAGCAGCTTTGATCTTCCCTCACTGGGATTAATATTTCAACTTTTATGAAGTGCAAAAAAATGTTAAAGAGCAAAATATCAAAGGAGAGAGATAATAATGACATTGCATGAATAATAAAGTATTCATGAGGGAAAGCGTCGTACTCCACCTTTTTCTTTGGAACCGAGAGGACAAAAGGCACAGCTCGGAGTTCACTGGATCGGTAAATAACATATACTTGGACAAGTTCAGTCTGTCAGCCCAGCATCCTTCAGATTCGCTCTCGTGCGTCACTGTGAGGTAATTAAGGGTGTGGGTTCGGGACCTTTCTGCTTCTGTCTGCCTACACGGCGTACATTTGTCCTTAAATAATGCACACTATTCTCTCTGCTGTAATTGCAGTGTAGAGAAACAGTGACGGCTTTTTCGTTTGGCTTTTTTTGCAGCAATGATTTCCCCTCATCTCTGCAGCTTCTCTGCATGTGTGTGTTCTCGCAGATAGACTCATGCAAACAGCTGCAACGCGTCTATAAAATCTCAGCATTAACTGCACTTTAAAGCGTTTCTGTCCTTTGGAGTTCACAGCTCGTAACATTTACGCCGAGTCTGGTTACGACTTTTAGAACCTTTTAATCTGAGCTGATTAATTATTAGCCTGTTAATCAATTAGTCCACAATTAACCAGAGTAATTAGAAAACGAGTCAGCAACAAGCTTATTGCTCAAAAGTTTGTGATTACTTTGAAATGTCCTAATTTGTGAACAATTTTTTAAAATAATATTGAACTGACAGAAACATTTATGATTTCTAATGAAATACCTACAGTGCAATTGCAGCAGCACATTATGTTGCATCATTAGAAAAACCCTGTGAGACACACCTGAATACTGCAGTAAATATCAAAGCAGCAATAAAACGTTGTTACTGAGATTGTGAAGAATCAGCCTTTGTTGGTTTCACAGCACTTTTGCACGTTTGTTAATGAACCAAAGTGTTGAACAATATTGTCACATTTTTGGACTTGGTCACAGCAGATGGCCCCGCCCCTCCCTGAGCCTGGTTCTGCCGGAGGTTTCTTCCTGTTAAAAGGGAGTTTTTCCTTCCCACTGTCACCAAAGTGCTTGCTCACAGCAGGTCATATGACTGTTGGGTTTTTCTCTGTATGTATTATTATAGGATATACTGTACAATATAAAGCGCCTTGAGGTGACTTTTGTTGTGATTTGGCGCTGCATAAATAACATTGAATTGAACTGAATGATGTCATGAGAGGAAAAGTTAAGAAATGTTCAACAGTGTCTTGATCCTGAGAGCTACAAGGATATCTCAGACAGATTTCACTGGACTTCACAAACTTGTGACATATTAAAGTAAAAGCCAAAACCTCAGCTCTCCGTGGGTCTAGACCAGGAGTGGGCAACTCCAGGCCTCGAGGGCCGGTGTCCTGCAGTTTTTAAATCTCACCTTGGGTCAACACACCTGAATCAAATGAATCGTTCGTTACCAGGCCTCTGGAGAATTTCAGGACATGTTGAGGAGCTAATTTAGCCATTTAAATAAGCTGTGTTGGTTCAAGGACACATCTAAAACCTGCAGGGACACCGGCCCTCGAGGCCTGGAGTTGCCCACCCCTGGTCTAGACAAAATGTCAGCGGGGCAGCAGAGTCACACCGTGCTCCTGTACTAAGGTTGCTTATGCAAACAGCTGACTATGAACCATGCTCTGGTGAAAACATCTTCTAGTAGCTCCTTTTAACAGTGGACAGTGAAGCCAACGTGGAAGTGACTGAAACCTGCAGTGTTTGTATTCGTCAGCAGAAGCAGCTCCTAGCTGCTGTAGACGTCCACAGGAAACAACCCTCAGCTCCCTCGCTCTGTGACGTTGTTAAACGTTTTCCTGATGTCAAGTCAGGTGGCTTTATTGTCTTTGAAACCATGAGCAGTGGTACAGCGCACACTGAAGTCAGACAGGGTTCCTCCAAGACCACAGTGCTACATGTAGCAGACAATCAATGCAGTGCAACACCAGACAGAACAGAGCAGAAACAAGTGCAATAGAAAAATGCAACAATGACAGCGGGTTGTGCAAAAGGTGTGTTTATGGACTCAATCCATAGTTTCATAAAATTAGTAAAACATGCAGTACGTATCACGAGTACACTCATTCAAAACACAATGATGGTGACGGCTAAAAAGCTCCAGGCTTCCCAACAGGATTTCACTAACCTGTGGGTGACGTCGTGGCAGCCCATCCTTTAACTACAGTCTATGCCTTGAGACCATATCCTGTTTTTATCCAAATCTGATCTTTTCTCTAAACCTAACTAAGTTGTTTGTGTGTCTAAACATAGGAACCATGTCCCATCAGATGGGATTTGTTGGGATCCACGTTCTGGATACTTATCAAGGTGTCTAAACAATTTTTGTGGATCCAGTCGGGCTAAGACTAAAATTAACATTGAGAGAAGACTGAGCAAGCGACAACATGTAAGCATTTAGACTCACAGTTTCTAAAGAGTTGATGCCATCAGGAACAAAAAGGTAGAGGATACCAAACAGGTGTATATTTTCTTTAGTGCCAACTACTGATGGCAAAAGGTGAATTGTGACGTCATATGTGTGTGTGGGAATTTAGTTTTCAGTTTTAATTTTATCCCATTTGTCCAAAACAAATGTCTCTTTTCAAACTAATCTAATCTGCTAATACAGTCCTGACCACTGTAATATTAACTCTTACTGTTAGAAATATCATATGTGGCCTCTTAAAGTACAAAATTCAGCCACTGAAGATGAGTCAGAGTCAGTCTCTGCCTACATAGATGGTTATTTGTTCAACATTCATCATTAGTGTCTTATTATGTAACAAACTGATAAATCATTAAATCTTTGCAGTGTTTTAAATGCACCTGGGCTCCCCGGGGACTTAAATCAATTCCAATCTGAAGTTTCTGTCATTGTCAAAAGTGGATACAAAGTCACTGCTTGCCAGTCAAGATGGGAAAAGAAGAAAAATCGATAAAGTCTGAACTATTGCAGGCTTTTCACAGCCATAACGCGGCAACTGGAAGTGACAAGGGAGGTCAGATGGAAGAAGAGACCGGGCTGCACAGTGTTGTACAGACTGACTGTCTGCACCACCATTCGTTTTATTAATGTTTAACACAGAGCAGCGTGAACAAGCAGGCTGTGCTTTTCAACAGTTTTCCAAATAAATGCCAAACGACGGTCTTCTTTTAAAAGGAATCCTGTTGTGTTGTCCTTCAACACAAACAATATGCTGTCTGATACAGTGGCAGCAAAAAAAACCCTATAAAATATTTTTGGCAACACTTCCATGACTTCAGTTGGGATCATGTGTTATGTAAAATTTGTTCATCAAATGTTTTTAAAAAGCATTTTGCATAAGAATGTGAAGAATTGCATTTTGTTTTGCTTATTTTTAACTGACATTATCCATTAAAAAAAACCAAGCTAATTATGGCATTTATGGCTTCAGTGTAACAAACTGGAACAACAGCATACACGTTTCTTCTGCCACATTTTGTGTTTTTCCATCACCATGAGTTCCAATACTTCTGTCTGCTCACCATACATTTTCTCCTTTGCCTTCCTGAATAATAACGTGAACATTTTCTTCGTGAGAATGATCAGAATGAGCTGCCCAATTTATCCTGTGTAAGCCATTCTGCTTGTAATCTGAATTTCAAATTCTGTGTTAATTTTATGGTTTTTAAGACTCTGTTTGATCTTCAAGGAACACCAATCCAGCCAAACCTCTCAGCAGGAGAGCTGCTGGTGCGTCAAGTCGGACAGAAAAAAGCGGAGTGGTTAACCGCGACCACTGGAAGTTTTTAAAAGATAGATTCAAATTTCTTAGTTGAGAAGACAACGAGGAGTGAGGTCAGAAGCAAAATAAATTGGTATTAAAAACATTAGGAGGGGAAATGGCACTCAAAGAAACATTAACTGAAATATATCGCCTGCACGGTGGTCAGCACTGTTACCGCACAGCACGAAGGTCCTGAGTTCAATCCCACCATCAGGTCGGGTTCTTTCTGTGTGGAGTTTGCATGTTCTCCCCGTGTTTGCGTGGGTTCTCTCCGGGTACTCCAGCTTCCTCCCACTGTCCAAAGACATGCAGCTTGTGGGGACAGGTTAATTGGTTAATCCATATTGCCCATAGGTGTGAATGCGGGAGTGAATGTGAGCGAGAATGGTTGTCTGTCCCTGTGTGTCAGCGACAGACTGGCGACCTGTCCAGGGTGTACCCCGCCTCTTGCCCTATGACAGCTGGGATAGGCTCCAGCGGCCCCGCAACCCTGAAAAGGTCCCTAAAGAACCAAACAACACCACCCATCCATCCTCTTCCACTGATCCTTGTCAGGGTCGCAGGGGGACTGGAGCCCGTCCCAGCAGTCTGGACGAGGGGGAGGGGGGGGTGTACACCCTGGACGGGTCGCCAGTCTGTCGCAGACACCAATGTTCACAAGCTCTTTGCCTTCTGGTTTGCCAGCCTGTTGTTGTGCATGTTTCTGTTAACATAGACTGGACATCTGATTTGCTTTTGTTGTGTTTTACTGGAGCACATGTTTTAACCGTGTCCATTTAATCCCTGAAAGCTGAGATTGTAATTGAGATTCAAATTTGATTAATTCTAATTTGCTAGAGTTAATGATTGAGCCATCAGCAGTAATGTTGTGCATTGCATAGGTAACAAATATGTTGGTTAAAAGTTGCTGAATCTTTCAAGCTTTTGGAGCATTTGATTGGTCCGTACATGGAAACAAGTTACAAGCTATTTTTAACCATTCATTGTAAGCACTTTGTCTGCTTCTCATCTGTGGATAATTTGAAATCATCATTTATCCGAACTTTCATGTCTTTGGATTGTGGGAGGAAGCGTACCCACAGGGAGAACATTACTGGGACGCACTTTTACTCCTAAGCTTGCTAGCATCCCTGCCAGCAACTTTACACACTATGGGGCAGTGTTTCCCAACCACTGTGGTGCGGCACATAGGTGTGCTGTGAGAAATGATCAGGTGTGCCGTGGAAGATTATCTGCTTCCACCTGATTAATACTCTAAGCGACCAGCGTGAGTAACAGGCAGAACAATTACATTCTCTTCCACTAGAGGGCAGTACAACTACCTGCTCTAATTCTATGAGTTGCCAACTGCTAGGAAAACAGAAGAAGACGAAGAAGAAATGGCATAATAGTCATGCTGTAAGATGAGGCAGTGCTAATAGCAATAGATAAATATTTGAAAAGAAAAAGTGTTCAGTCTGAGCTGGTCCTGGTCCTAGCATGAGTAGTGGTCAGAAGAAAGCAACAAAGGTATACTGGAGACAAACCGAGCCAATTCTAAATTATCCAAAACTAGTTCATGCATTTATTACTTCCAGGCTGGACGACTGCAATTCATTATTATCAGGATGTCCAAAAAACTCTCTGAAAAGCCTTCAGCTAATCCAAAATGCTGCAGCAAGAGTCCTGACAGGGACTAGAAAGAGAGAGCATATTTCTCCTGTTTTGGCTTCCCTTCATTGGCTTCCTGTTAAATCCAGAATTCAAAATCCTGCTCCTCACATACAAGGTCTTAAATAATCAGGCCCCATCTTATCTTAATGACCTTGTAGTACCATATCACCCTATTAGAGCACTTCGCTCTCGCACTGCAGGCCTACTTGTTGTTCCTAGAGTATTTAAAAGTAGAATGGGAGGCAGAGCCTTCAGTTTTCAGGCCCCTCTTCTGTGGAACCAGCTTCCAGTTTGGATTCGGGAGACAGACACTATCTCTACTTTTAAGATTAGGCTTCAAACTTTCCTTTTTGCTAAAGCATATAGTTAGGGCTGGACCAGGTGACCCTGAATCCTCCCTTAGTTATGCTGCAATAGACGTAGGCTGCTGGGGTTTCCCATGATGCACTGGGTGTTTCTTCTTCACTCACTATGTGTTAACAGACATCTCTGCATTGAATCATATCTGTTATTAACAGTGTTGGGAAGGTTACTTTTAAAATGTATTCCATTACAGAATACAGAATACATGCCCCAAAATGTATTCTGTAACGTATTCCGTTACGTTACTCAATGAGAGTAACGTATTCTGAATACTTTGGATTACTTAATATATTATCATGCTGTTTACAACTACATGAATGTACTATTGCTGTGATTTATTACTGTTACTGAAGGTCCGCGGCTCCGAACCATAGTAAAGGGACCTCTGGCTAATACGGTGGGTTCTGTGTCCGGCTGGTAGCCGAAAACTAGCTTTACTTTGTTGTCTGGGTCAACTTTGCTAGCGAGAGACAGAGAGAGGCGTTGAAAGGCTGCTCCAACGGATCTTATTGTTTTTGGAGGAAAACACGAACACGGTGTACAGTCGAGTCTTAATAGCTTACTTACAACTGGGCTCGTCAGGCACTCTTCTTGGCTGCAGTGGTTATTATTATATTTACATGCTTCCTGCTCCCGTTTTTGCTCGATGACAGCTCGTACTTTTCCTTTTTCTCCCTCCCTCGCTCACAGACACATAACGTGTATGGCAGTCCATTCTCCCTGCAGCACGGACTACACTGCCTATGATGCTACATTCTTTAGAGCTATACCTGTAGCATTCTGCCTGTTAGCTTAGCACAACAACAACAAAAAGGCCTCTCTCACCCAGGAAACACGCAGAGAGAGCGTCACCCTGTAACCATGGCAACCGTAACGCTGCCACCTGGAACAACAGAACGTAGCTGTCAAACAAAACCCAAACAGTCCTGACCTGCCACAATATGAAACAGGGAAGTACCGCCGTGTAATCCATTTATTTCAACAAAGTAACTGTATTCTAAATACCACCTTTTTAAACGGTAACTGTAACGGAATACAGTTACTCATATTTTGTATTTTAAATACGTAACGGCGGTACATGTATTCCGTTACTCCCCAACACTGGTTATTAACCTCTGTCTCTCTTCCACAGCATGTCTTTATCCTGTCTTCCTTCTCTCACCCCAACCAATCACAGCAGATGGCCCCGCCCCTCCCTGAGCCTGGTTCTGCTGGAGGTTTCTTCCTGTTAAAAGGGAGTTTTTCCTTCCCACTGTCACCAAAGTGCTTGCTCATAGGGGGTCATATGATTGTTGGGTTCTTCTCTGCATGTATTATTGTAGGGTCTACTGCACAATATAAAGCTCCATGAGGCGACTGTTGTTGTGATTTGATGCTGCATAAATAACATTGAATTGAATTGAGTTGTGCTATACCTGGTGTTCTTGGGTAAATGATCAATATGCTTTTTGTGACATTTTTGTTTGGTGGTGTGCCGTGGGATTTTTCTAGTGTGAAATATGTGCCGTGGCTCCAAGAGGTTGGGAAACACTGCTATAGGTTTATCCACTTAGACTTAACTAGTGTATAACAGGTTTGGATGACTTCTATAAGAAACTGAAAGGACATTTGTGTAGCATGAGTGTGACAACAGGTAAAAGGTGATTAAATGGATAATTTAAATATTTTCCAAACAGTGACAGCCCCAAGTGGCTCCAGGCAAACCATGTGATACATCAGAGTGATGTTGCCTCATGTCAATGATTTTCATAGCATTTAGGATAAAGTGAGATTTTAACTGTGGACCAAAGTTACCAAACCAGGCTACAACACCATATCCAAAGATTTTCCTCTACTGCACAGTAGAGAAGAATTGACAGAATTGAAGCTGTTGGTTCTGTAGAACCTTGTGCTCAGCATTTCTCAGGTTAACAATCAATGTCCAGTCTGTGGAGAAAGCACAATGCCCGGTGAACCAGAACAGACCGTGTCAATTCAATTCAATTCAATTCAATTCAATTTTATTTATATAGCGCCAAATCACAACAAAAGTCGCCTCAAGGCGCTTCATAGATACAGAGAAAAACCCAACAATCATATGACCCCCTATGAGCAAGCACTTTGGCGACAGTGGGAAGGAAAAACTCCCTTTTAACAGGAAGAAACCTCCGGCAGAACCAGGCTCAGGGAGGGGCGGCCATCTGCTGCGACCGGTTGGGGTGAGAGAAGGAAGACAGGATAAAAGACATGCTGTGGAAGAGAGACAGAGATTAATAACAGATATGATTCAATACAGAGAGGTCTATTAATACATAGTGAGTGAGAAAGGTGACTGGAAAGGAAAAACTCAATGCATCATGGGAATTCCCCGGCAGCCTCCGTCTATTGCAGCATAAATAAGGGAGGATTCAGGGTCACCTGGTCCAGCCCTAACTATATGCTTTAGTAAAAAGGAAAGTTTTAAGCCTAATCTTAAAAGTAGAGATAGTGTCTGTCTCCTGAATCCAAACTGGAAGCTGGTTCCACAGAAGAGGGGCCTGAAAACTGAAGGCTCTGCCTCCCATTCTACTTTTAAATACTCTAGGAACAACAAGTAGGCCTGCAGAGCGGGAGTGAAGTGCTCTAATAGGGTGATATGGTACTACAAGGTCATTAAGATAAGACGAGGCCTGATTATTTAAGACCTTGTATGTGAGGAGCAGGATTTTGAATTCTGGATTTAACAGGAAGCCAATGAAGGGAAGCCAAAACAGGAGAAATATGCTCTCTCTTTCTAGTCCCTGTCAGGACTCTTGCTGCAGCATTTTGGATTAACTGAAGGCTTTTCAGTGAGTTTTTTGGACATCCTGATAATAATGAATTGCAGTCGTCCAGCCTGGAAGTAATAAATGCATGAACTAGTATGTCGACCTGAGAAGTCCACACAATAACTTTTAACAACCAAATTCAGCCATTATGTTTGCCTGAGTGGATGCTTTGGGTTTCTGATGTCCTACTGAACTGAGCAAGCTCCTCTCAGCCTAGTGCAGGTTCAACAGGTGCTGTGCTGTCCTGCATCGATAGACAAGCTGAATACACTCTGTAATCTTATCTTCCACCTGTTCACACACAGTATTATCAGTGGTAAATATTGGCAGTGGATGCATGCGGCACGAGGAATCATAATCCATTAGGCTGGGCCCATTTTACAGAAAAAACTACACTGGGTAAAGATCCATAACGTATGCATTACTATTGCTTGTAGGCAGAGATCTGATCAGATTTATCCCTGACATTTATGCAAATAGTGAGATATTTTTACATTTTCGTGACCACAATCAGTGTGGACAGATAAAGGAAGACACAGGTGTACCTAATCCTTTGTGTCTAGAATGATGAGCAGCAGATGTTTCCTTGGAAGACATGTCAGATGTTTCCTATATACAGAATCTCATAGTCAGCTGTTTCCCTACAGCTGAGAAAAGGTAAAAGATCTAAAGTCCCCCAAGTATAGAGCTGAAGTTATATTTGAGCAGAGCAGATATACTTTGATTGGACAAAAGTGCTCCTCATTGTTCAGTAATGTCAGGAAACTTGTAAAATGTGCTGACATTCACTTCTGGAGTCACTTAATAAAAACACTTCCTCGGCACAGACTTAGCTAAGCTCAGTTTTCTCCTCATGCTTTCAGCTTGTTCCTCCTCCTGAGTGGTTCAATGGCAGCTGTTTCATTCATCACGTTACGTCAGAGAGGGGAAAGTTGGGCCTGTGCTCACTCAGTCACTGCCATTTAAAGCTGTAACCAACCACACAGTGACATCAATGTGGCAAAGGTCAGTGATTTCTGTCCTTGTGCAGACAATGAAAACATAATTGGTTTAAGGAACTCAGTAATGCTGGAAAGGGTCAAAATGAATATATTATCACCTGCTGGGCCCACCATCAGCTACGGGAGGGATGCGACACATGTTTCTATGGTTTATGATACTACTTGCAAGAAACATATAACTTTCACTCATAGTCACTTTGCTGACTTGCAAAATATGGTATCTCCCAGATCTGGACAATGACACAATGATTGAGGTGCAGACCTTCAGAAACAAGAACAAAACAAAAGTATTGCACTAACTGTTTAAGAAAAGCCATTTTTATACATGGTGCTCATTTTTGAAGCTTAAAAGTAACCGGGCGATCGATTGGCCCGGCCTGTTACCTCATTAATCTAGAGTTCATTCCAAATTTGAAACTTGCATTTGGGAGATGTTTAACTCTCAATATGAACTCCAAAGAGATGCTGACGTAACATTAGATTAGATTGAAAACCCAAAAATAAATCATCGGAGAGATGGCACACACTTCTGTTCAGTTTTATTTATACAACAACATTCAGCTCTTTATACTATAATACAGCTAGGGGTGGGTTTAAAAAATCTATTTCCCAATTCAAATAGATTTTAGTTTGAGTAACGTGATATCAATTCATTAATCCTGAATCGATTTGTTTTGCCAGAAACGCCAGAATATCAGGTAACTGCTCACAAAACTATTTCAACAACCGTCAAACAGCCAAAACAGCAACGATTAAAGAGCAGGTCAACGGAAAAAGACGTAAACACAAAGCGCAGATACCCCGTTCACCCGGCAGCACCTACACGGACTCGCCGCCGACAGCTCACAGATCCTGATGCTGCAGGTTTCGTCACTCTCTGACCAAAATTCACTGAACCAGCAGCAAAACAAGATCCAAACTTCATGCTTGATAAACATTGTCATAAATTTACCAGTTTACCATCTCAAATCTCTATTATTCACTTGTTTATTACGCACCAGTCTGCTGTTGCTTACAGGGCTGTCGGCCACTGGTTTGTTTTCCTCGAGACAAGAAAGCCTCATTTCTGCTGTTCAATACAGAAGAAATGTCAATGCAGCATCAGGTAAGGTTCATATGTTGATTCGTGGTTTTATTCAGTTTTTTTAATTACTGCAGAGTATTTTTAATGTTATCTGCTATACGAAGCCAGGAGAGGAAAATCTGCTTCAAGTTTTTCTGTTTTATATCTTTAGTTACTTTGACACACCTGCTGTGATGCTGAGAGAGAACTGTGACGATACCCAGCCCTAAATACAGAAGAGGAAACCTCAACATTCATATGACCCCCTATGAGCAAGCACTTTGGCGACAGTGGGAAGGAAAAACTCCCTTTTAACAGGCAGTAGATCAGAGGAATAGGGAAGGATGTGTCTGTGTGTTTCAGTTTGGTTTAGCTGTAGGCCTGAGAGTGTGTGATTGTGTAGCAGGAGAGGGATTTATGGACACTGAAGGTCTGCCTGTCATAAAAGGAGACAGGAAGCTACAGTTGGGGGATGCTGATGCTGATGCTTGTCCCTGAATGTAATAAAAGCTCATAATTGTTTGTTTGCAGGAGACTCTCCACATGCTTAGCTGTAAGAGTAAGACAACAAGAGGCCAGTGGGTGTAGAGTGGGGGTCTCAGTGCTTGTAATCTGTTAACTATGTTTTGTAGAGGAATTTGGTGTAGCTTGGATGAGGTGAGATGGACTTTTATGACCAACAGGAAGTCACATATACAGACACTCATTTACGTGCACACACACACACACACACACACACACACAGGTACGCTGAAACTGTATGCTTAATAAAAGAAATAAATGTTTAATCAAATGCCACTGCGCACACACAGGCACTCACGTGCTCGTGCATACATATACAAACACAGAGTTTACAACACGCCATGCGGGTTTTACGATGGGGTCGCTCTATAAAACTGGTGGAAACAAACAAAGAAGTGGAGCTCTGCAGAGGGCCTTGCACGTCTCCCCTTCTAGAAGGTGCATGCGTAACTGAAGATGGTTTTGTGAAATGACTGCTGAGCCCGGTGTTGTCTCTGGAGGCCTGAGGAATAAAAAAGAACCGGGGTCAAACTGCTTTACGTAACACCTCTCTGAGTATACTCTAGGAGGAGAATATTCTAGGACTTTTGAAAATTTTAGGAGCAGGCAAATCAACAGTCTGTTAAATGCTTAAAGAAAATACAGCTCAGAAAGACCCAAAGGCCTGAAAGATCAGAGACAAAGTGGATAATTACAGAATTCTTTCTGTGCTAAAGCATATAGTTACGCCAGGGAGCCAGGTGTATCGCTGTCTACAACCCAGAGACGCCTTCATGTTTTAAACCTTCAGTACAGAAGGTTTAAAACAAGGTGCACACGACTGATTATACTGACGAACAAGAAGGAAAGATCAGACTGCACAAAACATCCAAAATAACACACAGTTCTGGAAAAATTCTCTGCACAGATGAAACTTGCACCACAATAATAGGAAGAGAAAAGTATATAGCAAGTTAGCAGTATTTATTAATGATGTGATAAATTCTGCTATATTCTATGTTCAGAATCAGCCAAGTGCTACAAAATTGCTCAGACAGCACGGAGCAAACGGATAACGACCCAGAGTATACTGCCAAAGCAAAGAGTCTCAAGGCAAAGACATGAGATATTCTTCAGGGAAAGTTACCTGATCTCAACCCCGACAGAGCTTCTCAGTTACTGAGAACAAAACTAAAGGCTGAGAGACGCATAAGCACTCACACTACACCCATTGTACACTTAGTGTTACTTTTTTCATGATGTGCTGTTCCACTGAAGCTGATAATGGTAGCAGTGTTCACTGTGGTGAAAAACAATATAATCACTATACATGACTGTAATGCATTATACATATAATATATTATATTAAACAAAATTCTATGTAAAGGATAGGACTAAGCTAAATGAAAGGACTGCAGCCTCTAACTGTGAGAGCATGGTCAGGCTCCAAAATGAGACCAAAGTTAGACAAATGGTAAAACAGAGAGTGTAAGATAAACAGGGATGAGTTAATGTTACAATTACAAGGGCAACAAGTTCAATTGTGGCAGGTAAGTGTTATGTGATGAGCGAGTATAGATGTTAATCTAATACACGTGGGCAGAATTTAAACTGAGCATGCAGCTTAAGTAATGCAACGCAGAACAGAATGAAAATATTAAAGTGGGATTAAGGTAAATTTAGACTTTGCACAGGCTGTGGTTAAAAAGACAGCAAAGAAAGCTTCTCCTCGTCTCAGTTCTGCCTGCAGAGGCGTTTGCCTGAATGCAGCCAGTAGAAAAGTATATGGCTCGGGTGAAACGTGTCAGCAGTGATCTGTTTCGCCCCAGGCCTGCATCATTGGGTGTAGATGACCTGCAGGTCTGTCTAATGAGCTGTTATATACAACTTTGACAAGTACAGTAGCATTAAAGAATGTTTACTGTATGGCATTAAAGAGTGAATTTCCTCAGTTGCTGAGGTGGTTGCTTTCTGCAGTGGAGGTGTGAATAGTTCAGGCCAGGGCCTCAAAAATATACACATGAAGATATTTGGAACTGCTGACTCATCCCACAAAAGGCCTGTGGAGCCTGAGTGGGATGGAGTTAGATTCTGAGCTGATTTTATCTTATCCACAATAATCTCCTTGGATCCACAGAAATTACACCTTCACGTTTTTTCAGGTAGGCAGTCATCCTCATTAGAGACCAAGGCTACCACCGCTGAGTCATCGGCAAATTTTACACTGGTACTGGAGCTGTGCAGGAGCAGCACTATTAACGATGCTGCAAGCATCATCGCCTGGTGTCCCCACCTGTGGAGTGCAAGTCCATTACACAGTCACAGAGGAAGAGGCACAATTTCAGACCCCTCAGCTTGGCAAAAGGCAAAAGGAACTACAGTAGTGAAGACTTTAATGACAGTATAGCTGCAGAAGGAGAGAGTTGCATAAATGTCCCTACATACAATGTTCACATCAGAAATAGTAGAATGAAAGACTGTAGCAATGAAACCAAGTGGATTTCAGTTAGCCTTCAGTTTCCTTCCATAGTAAACTACAAGTTGCTTATAGTCCCCAACCTGCTGCAGCAGAGGGCAGCAGAGCTTCCTTCCTGTTAAAAGGGAGTTTTTCCTTCCCACCCTCATCAAGTCCTTGCTTGTACGGGGCTGTGTAATCGCTGGATTTTCTCTTGATTCTTTGTCTTTGTTCATGTTGTTTAATATTACAGGGTCACCTTGAGGCAACGGTTTATGTGAATTGGTGTGACAGGACAGAAAAACCAGTTAATGCAGTAACTCTGCAGTATTTCAAATAATAATAATAATGGATTGGATTTATATAGCGCTTTTTAATGCCACTATTCATTCACTCTCACATTCACACACTGGTGGAGGCAGCTACGGTTGTAGCCACAGCTGCCCTGGGGCAGACTGACAGAAGCGAGGCTGTATCATATCGCACCATCGGCCCCTCTGGACATCACCAGTAGGCGGTAGGTGAAGTGTCTTGCCCAAGGACACAACGACCAGGACAGAGAGGCCGGGGATCAAACCGGCGACCTTCGGGTTACAGATGCGCTTCCCAACCCCCTGAGTCACGGTCACCACCCATCTTGAGCAGTTTGCCCCCTCACATATACTAATGTGCCACAAACAGGACTTTAATATCACCAACCATTCCCATTTTATTACGGTGTATCCATATAAATGGCCCACCCTGTAGTTTGACCAAAGGGGAAACGAGCAGCCATCCAAAACTGCAGCACGAAGACAGACGGACAACAGCAAGCACGTCCCTAAAGAGCAAAACCCAAAAATCGCTTCTAGTCAAGTCTGGACTGTTTAGAGATTCTTGCCACTTCCAAGTATGGATTTCAAAACCGACTTATACGTGCTTTTCTGTCACAGCTCGGTTTAATAAATAAAGCCTGGAAGTCTGACCTCAGAACCAGAGCTGTGGTCTCACCCCATCCTGAACAATGTTAAAACTGAGGTTTGTTTAGGTTAGAGGTAGTCACAGTGAAGATGTTACGGAAAAGTCTGACATCCCTTCTTCACCATTCTTCATATTCACATTTGTGTGTGGACACACCTTCATACCTCAAATCCAAATAAACCTGCTCGGTGTGAAATCGGTGAATGCTTCAAATTAGGTTCAACTCTCAAAAACGTGTCACCTTTTCTGTTTGAATGCACTTTCAGTGATGATGCAGAAACAACACAGACACTGCAGAGGGAACGTTTGAACACAGCTTCACCTGTTATTCAGGCTCCTGGCATCAAAGTCAATGTTCAATAAACCAATCAGTGCAGGGTGGTCAGGTTGTATCTGTTACACATCTGTTGTGAGGAAATAGTCACCACTTCTTTATTTACGAGCCAATAAAACATTTCTATTCTCTTCCCATTTCTACACTACTTCATAAAAAAGGGAAAAAACTGTCCAACAAGCTCCTAAAACTAATTAGAGTTCCTAAATAATTAATCCTGGAGTGCAAAGCAGCTGTTATTAGAGCTGTTGTAATGACTCACATTAGTCACCCAGGTTTTCTTTGTTTGCTGATGGACCAGTGTAATGTCTTTCTGCTTAACAATCAAACCAGAGTAATGTCCCAGCGGGGAAAATTACTTCAGGATCAAGAGGTCAGAAGTGACCATCTTTAATCTCCTGTTGTCCACTGATAAGGGAGTCGTGCCAGACTCGCTCCCATACGTCAAAATGAAACCTTTATATGAAGAAACTAAAGCACAGTTATTATTCAGCCTGCTGGAAGTGATGATTAATGCTTCATATGAGGAATTATTACAAAAAACACACCAGCTTCACATCACTCCTGATATGAGAAATACTGAGATTGACATTTCGTAATGTCAAAGCAGCGACTTCTTTACTTTTAAAAACATGCCACTTTTCTTTTTAAGTAATTTTCATAACTGCCGGGACCTTCACAGGTCATTATAAAAGCTTCAGTTTGGCACTTCCTTTGGCATATTCACATATATAATTACAGTTCCAGTTACAATTGTGAAAATTGGCTGCATAACGTACAAGATGACCATATAAGGTTTTTCAGAGTTCACACTTTGATTCATTCGTACTTTTTGGACAATATTTGCTGTTTGTGTGACACACTACTAAAAATATAAAAAGCATACAGTACTTGGGTGAGACGTAATATTTTAACAACAAAAGTATAGATATCCCCCCCCCCCCCGGTTTGTTCCAGCTTGCCCCTCCCATACTCTACCCCTTCTTTCTGGCAGAGCGATGGTGTCTGAGACGCGGCGGAGCGGAGGTGTGAGGTGTGGCTTAAAACAGGACATATTAGCTGAATTTAACCTTCAGTTACTCTTATATAGTTAGGTAGGAGTCAGGCCATGTTACTTTTTAGCTGAAAAACATTACACCAGGTAACCTGCTGTGTTGAAAACGTGTTTTCCGATGATGTTTGCTACCCTATAATCCGTCCTGCTCTGTAGTAAAATCAACGGCATTTGACTGTCCTGTTGCTCCCATTGACATTTATACAGCATATTTAAAATCTAAAACTTTAAATTGTCTGTAGCCTGCTGCTGTTGCCACTGTCCTGTTTGAAATGGAATGAGAGAAACTGGTTATTTTGTCATTCGATTAATCCCAGGAGCCACATTCAAGTAAAAGTGTAAGATAAAATGAGCCGTCAACAAAGGATAATGTTGGATCAGTGTTTCAATATTTATATCTTTTATTAGATGTTCATGTGGTTTGGTTATTTGCCTTTTGGTTGAAAATACACTGAGAGAGGACTTTTTTTTATTAGTGATCGTAATAGTATTTTTTGTTTCACATTAATGTAATTTTTTCATCTAATTGAATACAATCTATTCGCGTATGATTGTCAGTCCAAAGAGGGAGAGAGGAAAGAGGGGAACGTGAGGAGAGAGTACAAGGTCAGGAAGAACCAGGTAAGGAAACAGACAGGGACACCTGGCTGAGAAGGACCATGGGTCAAAGCAGACTCCAGCACCTGGCTGTGATGTCAGCTGAGAGACTTGACCACCAAAAGTGACGGATTTGCCAACTTCAAGGTGAGGCAACATAGGTTAAAATAAAATGAAAAAATCTGCAGAGTCATAGCATCTCCAGTAAAGATCTTTTCATACATTGTACCATTGGCAAAGTTGCCTCCATTTTTATAATTTTTTTTAATCAATATTTTGTACATTTGTACATTTCAAGGACTCTTCTATTTTTGGAGTTTATTTTTATGTATCTGTATTATATTATACATACACTCTAAAAGTGAATCTCTGTCCAAAAAATGCACTCAGTTTACTTCTTACTCACTGTGAGCATCACTCATTATTCTCCCGCAGTAGTTAAGGTTAGGATATGTATTTTTTTTTATTCCAATCCATTCTTCTTTTGCAGCATTTAAATAACCTTTATCAGATTTGATGGTTTTGTTACAGACTTTAAAAAAGTGTTTTGCTTTTCTTTCACAAATGTGGGATTAAATTGTGTTAAAATGTACAAAACAGTGATGTCATGTTTTGTGACGAGGACCCAGGCACAGAGAGACTTGATGAATTTAAGAATCTTATGATTCAATAAAGAAATTTGCAGACTTGCACAGAGAGGGTAAAATTATGATGACTGATAATGGAGATGAAGACAACAGATGATGAGGACAGGGAGGAACAGGGGTTTAAATGCACCAAGGAGACAGTCAGAGAGAACTTGGAACAACTGGAGACATTTAAGGATGCAGGGACTGACAGAGACGGGGAAGAAGTCTCATCATGACGAGTAAAGTTTATCTTGCCTGGCTGAGCAGCTCTCTGAGTGCTCAGCACCCCCAAAGCTCTGATCCTAGAATCGCCCCTGCTTTCAGTTATATCACATGCTCTTCATCTGCAGATGACGTCTGTCCAACTATTCTAGATGTTCACGTTTTCAATCCTTTAAGATGGCTGAGACATCCTGTGTTCATTGTGAGACAGTGCACCTGCACCACGGGGATAATGACAAAAGTGACAAATGAATTTTAAAAAGCTTTGTTCCATTCCCTGTCAGTGAGCCCACACTGCTTCAGTAATAGTAAGCATGTAAAGCTTTTTTATAGCACTGTGAACGAGTATTTGCCCCCTTCCTGATTTCTTTCTTTCTTTCTTTCTTTCTTTTTTTTTTTTTTGCAATTTTGTCATATTTTCTGACCATCAAATGAAAAGATTAAAAAAAGTGTGGTTAATCAATGCTAATTTATTATTTCAAAGGGGGTATTTTGCATTTATTCAGGTTATCTTTGTCTAATATTACCATTTGTTTGATGATCTGAAAAATGCAAATGTGAAAAAAAAATGTAATCTAACCCTTTCTAAAACAAAGAGCAGTCACAAAGTCCTTTACAAAGGGATCAATAAGAAGCAGCCTATGTCAGAGACAAAACGCAAACACTACAAACACTGTCTGTGTTGAAGCTGCTTTTTAAAAGTGTGGACACGTTTTGGAACTAATGTGCAGAAGGCACAATCCACCTTAAGTCCACCGACGGTGAACCTTAAGAAAGCCCCTGTTTGAGGACCTGAAACCCAGAGATGGAGCAGTTGAGTAATGCAGGAGGAGCCCTCACCTCGTAACGCCGTACAAGTAAGAACCCTGATGTGTCAAGATTTATGAGTGAGCTGAAATACTTACAGCAGCAGTATGAACAGACTGGAGGTGACTAACATGTGCTTTACTCATACAAGAAAACAATAATCTGAGTTAGAGAAGACGAAGGCATCTCCAGTATCTCCAGTTCACTTTTTGAAACAACAGTCTTGTTTAGCAATATTTCAAGTGCACAACAGTGTCATTTTAAATACACATCTAAACTAAGAAACAGAGCTTTTCAGAAGAAAATGTTTGCTGACAATGAGCCATGATCCCTGATCAACAGGGTGAATGGGAAAACTGACACCCAGTAAAACCAGTGTCTTCAACACTAGTAAAACTACTCTTCAGGGCTTTGTTAAATAAATCTGAGAGTTTTTTCATTGTAGTAAAAAGATTCATGTGATGGAGTTGCAGCAGATGGCCCCGCCCCTCCCGGAGCCTGGTTCTGCTGGAGGTTTCTTCCTGTTAAAAGGGAGTTTTTCCTTCACACGGTTGCCAAGTACTTGCTCATGGAGGCTAGTCTGATTTGTGGGGTTTCTCACTAGGGCAGTTACTTTATGATATAAAGAACTTTGATTGCTGTTGTGATTTGATGTAATATAAACCAAACTGAATTCAACTTAATTAAATTCGAGTAAAGTTTCTGGAAACTGAAACACAGAGCCACTACTGTTAACCACTGCAATCCAAATATGCTTCCATCCATACAAATGCAGGCAGTGAGTGCTGAGCCGATGCAGGATTTCTTCTAAACAAACACAGCAACACCAGATTTAAGTGACTGACACGTGTTCACACAGAGAGCAGAGCCTAATTAGTGAAATCAGCTGCTGCACTGATGTGACAGTCCTGGAGTGTGGTTTCAAACATTTGTTCAGAGTCCTGCTGGTTCTCTCTGCTTTCAGCCACATGATCCAGTCGGATTAGAGGGGAAATGATGGACATTTGTTAAGAAACAGCACCATCTCCTGGTCTCTGGAAAAGCTTTAAAGGACAATTCCTAGTTGTTGTGGCCATTTGTAGCAAGCAGTTGCATCCTTCTAGCAGCTGTTTCATTAACAAAATAAAACTGCGGAGATTTTGATCTTTATAGCTCAAACAGGAAGGTGCATCTACTGCTCTGGTAGAGGAAAGGTATTCACTTTAGAAACAGTCTGCTTATGAAAACAACTGCTCCATGATCAAAACTTGACCTTTCTATAAGATCGTTGTACCAGTATCTTTCTAGTATTGCCATTCCCCATTAAGAGTTTAGGCAAGTTAAATTAGCATCATCGCTTTGGATGCTAAAAAGAGAGACTCATTCAAAATGCTGTAGGCTTACTGTATCCACACATGTGTCCTCACTTCCTGGGTCTGGCTCCATCATTTCTCTTTGAGAGTGAAACAACTGTTTGATCTCACTAACTTCTTCAGTACTTTGGTTATCCTACATCACTTGAAGCCAGTGAATGTACTGGTATGTGTCACCACTCATCGATAGACCTGAAGCTAGTAATAAGGAACAGCAAGTGACTGTAGTGATGGAGCCAAACAGACTACAACAGGAGAGAGAGAGATGATCTGTGTTTGTCCCAACTGAAGGTTCTCGTTGCGTTTTCTCTCCTCTATCTCCTTCACCTCCACATTTCAACAGGACCAGTGTTCATCATTCCAGAAAACTCCTCAGTGGTCCTGCTCTTTCTCATATCCACTCCATCATCATCATTTCAGTATGATGTGTAACAAAGTAACAAAGTGGTCCTATCACCTCAGGCTTCTTAAATGATTCTTGTTTTTTTCCCCTCATTGTTCACTTGGTGTCAAATTAATGATTGAAGTAGCTGTTGATGGCCTGCGCCACACAATGATCCGTGTTATTTGCCAGATAATTGCAGTAAAACATTCCAAAAGTCCCCAACAGCTTAAATCCTGTCATGAGGTCCACTTTAGTGGGTCGGATTACCAGAAGCAACGCCTAGCAAAGAGCTCCCAGCTACAGGGGCCTGTGCTGCTACACTTGTTAGTCAAGGTAGTCATTCCCTTATCTTAAAGCATTAACAGAAGGGTATATAAAAACATCACCCATAAACTTGTTATGAAGGTGTGTGTGTGTGTGTTCCTGTCTAGCTATCTTTGTGAGGACCGAAATCTGCATTCTACTATACTTGTGAGAACCAACAGTCACTTGTGAGGACACACACACTGGTCCTCACAAGTTTGAAGCCTTTTTGAGGCTCAAAATGTGGTTTTAGTGTCAGGGTTACAATTAGGGGCTATGAAGATAGCTGATAACTAAGATAGCTGAACAGGCTTGTGTGTGTAAATGGACTGATTCTTATACAGCGCTTTTCTACTCTCCCGGAGTGCTCAAAGCGCTCTATACAACATGCCTCATTCACCCAATCACACCCACTCATGCAAGCACTTCTAAACGCAAGTGCAAACTAATCTACATTCACACACAGTCACACTCGAATGAACGCATCGGAGGGCAATTTGGAGTTGCCCAAGGACACTTGACATGCAGACTGGGGAAGCCTAGGATCAAACCACCAACCTTCCGATCAGTAGCTGATCTGCTCTACGACCTGAGCTGTTTTTATGATCCTTCGGCAAAGAGTCAACACAGCCATTTCTCTTGGGCCTGCGACTTTCATTCTCTTAGGTAATCAGGTCCAGAAGAATCTCATTAACATCTGGTCTATGCAGTGATGTTGGTGCCAGACACAGATTGTGTTCCATTTCCCTGCAGGTTATTGGTAATCCAATAAAATTATCTGCAATCAGAGCAGTGCTCCTGGGAACTGGGGAGTAATTGCATTTTCTTTCTTGTTCACGACTCTGATGTTTTATGTGTCTGTCCATAAAACACACTCAAGCAAAAAGATTGAAAATGAAAATGAAGGCTGGACGCCCAGGGGTATAATTGAATTACATCTCATTCTGATGGATTTCCATTTATGTTACTGTGGTAGCACGACGGAAAGTATGGCGGCCAGCTTTGGGGTTTTGCCCACAGAGCTGCATGATGGATCATTTTCATAAACCTCACAGCAAAACGAATGTGAATAGAAACAGATTAATAACAGAAGAAGTCAAAACTGCTGTGTTTCTCATGTTGAGAGTAATTAAACCGTATTTTATAATCGTGTTTATTAGATTGTTATATAAGTGACATATTTTATTTCATATTTTTAGACACACGTCGGTGCCAAATAGCCCACAGCTGTCCTGAGGATGAGATGCTTCCCTTTCGTCTGCACTCAGTGTCAGTCAAGTCACATTATATTAAACTGGTAAAAATGGGAATAAACTCTGCAGGAGTCCATCCTACGTCTCTTGCACCACGTTTGCAAATATTTCTCAAAGAAACCACTCTGCATTATTTTGAGTGACTTTCTATACCAGGTGCAGTCATAAAGTTTGAGAACACCACCCATAAAGAACAAAAAAAAAAAACCCAAACCCAGACCTCATTGAACTTCAATTATCCCCTTCAGGAAGGGCATGTCCTTCCATCACTGCTGCCGTTTTCCCTTGAAGACACATCTTTCCCTCATGCCTCTCTTAAACCTCCTCTAAGTGTAGATACAGCAAACACTAAGTGTCAGTTTCATTTTTGGGACAAAGACAAAGTCACTGGGCGGCTGTAGCTCAGTAAGCAGAGCAGCCCATCTCCTCGTTGGAAGGTTGATGGTTCACTCCAGTCCACATGCCTAAGTATCTCCAAGCAAGTTACTGCAGCCCGAGTTGCTCTCTGATGTATTTATTGGGGAGTGAATGTTAGCTAGCAAGCACTGAGCGTAGAAAAAAGCGCTCGTATGACTGTGTGTGAATGTGTAAAATGCTTTGAGTGCTGAAATAGAATACAAAAGTACTACATAAGAAGCATCATAAAATATATGTTTACATGCTGACATGCCAGCAAACGCCACCATTCAACTCAGCTGCACCTGATGAGGACGTCCATGTCATCCCCATTAATGCCTCAGCATAGTCTTACCTGGGGGAAAGTGATCCTCTGTCTTTGGGTTTGGCATCTGTTCACTCCTCAGCTCAAAACTGTTTTTGCTCTTCAACTCAAAGCCAGAGACCCAGATTTCACCAGCGAGAATCATGACCACCAAATTTAGTCCAACCTGTGGCTGAAGGCGATGTGCAAGTTTGTAGGTCATGGTGAAACTGTAGATGTAGAAACAGCAGCCATGCTGGGAGGAATGATGAGGGGAGACTGGCCAAAATGAAATCTGATAAGCTTTTTCCTTCTTATCGACAGAGCTGTGAAACTTTTTGACAGCTCAGCTGCACTAACACAATATCATAGAAACCTAATGTGTACTTTATTCATACACATACCTGTGGGGTGGGCTCTCTGATGGGGTAAGAGATTAGTGGAATCAAAACATCCGTGGACTTAGAGGCTTACCTCAGCTGTGCAAAGCAGCAGTGCAGTACTGCACATAGATGCAAGATGGGACGCATGCAGCTGGCTGAGATAGCGTTCAGGTACCCCTCCATGTGTCATGACTTAGAAAAATAGCATCAGTTAAGGAGCTGTTGAGTAATCAGTCGACAAGAAGCAGAACTGTAAAAATGACTCTGCACACATACACATCTTATATTTTCATTTCACACTATTAGTCACTGCAGCCCACACAGTGGGTGCATATATGACAGATAAAACTGTGGGACAGAGGGAGTTTTCACTCTCTGGAAGATATGCAGTCTTTACTAAACTGGAGTTTACAAGGTGGCAGCCACTGGAGCTGAAACCAGTAAACATGGAGGTGCTAGCCACAGTTCCCCGAGTGGCCTGTGAGTCTGCTTCCAGATGTCAAAAACTTCTGAAGACTGTTCAGTGACATATTATTGCTTGTAGACTTCTGATTGGCCAGCATTACTGTTTGCTGAGGGATGTATCACCACCGATTACTATGGTGACCTCTTGACATGATTTTATTTATTTATTTTGCATTTTCATGTGAATTTGCAAAAGATCCTTGTGTGTTAAGCACATTATCAAAATACTGTATGTCTCTCCATTATGTGTAAACATTCATGATCATCTATGTGTGTGAATCAGGAGGAACCTCGTACTATTCTGTGCTTCTGTCTGGATTTGTGCCTGGCCCACTGTGACATCAGAGCACTGGTGCATCACTAATCCTGTCCAAACACTGAGTGCAGATAGGACCTTATGGCTCAGTGTAATTAAATCACTCCACTAATTGAAAATGAAAGAAACTCTAAAGAGTCGTGAATCAAGTTTTTCACCTGCCTCTACAGTTCCCTTCAACCCTACAGAGCTACTGTCTTTATAAGAAACTTTGTTTTGATGTAATGACCAAAAACTTTTGTATTTTTTTCACTTTTGCTGCTCATTAACCACATTTCTTTCCACAACAGGTGTCAGAAAAGCTCCCCTAAGCCCAGTGTGCGCTGCCTGCTCAGCATCAGATGGCAGACAAAGTTAGCAGCTAGCTGCTGAAGACAGAGGATTAAAAACACAAAGATATTTCCCCGGGGAGTTTGTGTAGAGTGAAGCAGTATTGACTTTACATGTGTCACGTGGCCAAATACACAGCTACAAGTGAAGGCTGCTACCCGACTGTTGTTGGTAATCACTTTACAAGCTGGTAACACGTACTTGTCTGGTTCCACTTGTTTCCCTTCTCACATGTGGTCGGAAAAATCCACTATAGCTATGGTAACATATGAAAGTATATCGCCAACGTGCTGGAATTGTCATCCATCATTTATTATTAACTCATCTTCTGTCCCTGATACAGAGATGAAATCAACCTTTTAACCATGAAAAGTTTCTGTTTTCAGCATTAACCACAATTTAATAAAAAAAAAATGTCTGTATATAAAACAGTAATAATTTTGAATGAGCCTCTACTTTTTCTACATAGAAAAGGACTGAAAAAATGAGAAAATTAGACTTTTTTAAAAATGAATAGCTGTAGGTGTTAATTTAATGATAAAACTGACATGTGGTTTTATGTTACTGTAATAAATACTTGCTAAGCATTACAGATTTACCTTCATTCTGTAGAAGGCCTTGGCTCGGCTGGTATGCATGAGTTTGCAGATCATTGTTGGATTTATCAAATGTATAACCAACTGTGAGTGTGAAGACAGCCTGAAAGGCAAAAAAACAAAAAAGCGAAACCCCCAAAAATAGGGGGATATCAGCCGGTGATGTTAAGACTAACAGCTGAGCCCCGTCTGTCCTCTGGACAGTCACTGAATGACACTGAAACTGCTCTCATCTCAGACAGGATCCTGAATTTGAAGCTGTAAACTGAAGGGCTGCTGTTGAATGTTGTGAGTGGCAGGTTGGAGGTTAAAAGAGAAAAACTAATTCTGAAGTAAGGTGGATAAAGTAGTATGGAGTGTCTCCATCAGGGAGAGACTGGTGAATGCAACAGACTTTGGTGGGCATTAAAAAAAATAGGTGAAAAAAACCCAAAACATGAGATAATCAAGAAGATGAAGAAAGTAGAAAGTAGGAATGCTGGGAGACATAGGCAGACAGCAGAAAGAGAGGTCACAAAAGCTTAGAGTGAGTCCTGTGTAAGGCTGCACACTAAGGAAGGAGAAAAGGAGGTATCAACAGGCTGGACAGACAGAATATGTGTGTGTGTGTGTGTGTGTGTGTGTGTGTGTGTATATATATATATATATATATATATATATATATATATATATATATATATATATATATATATATATATATATATATATATATATATATATATTTACATATATATGTACATATTTACATATATACATATATATGTATATAAATATATATAGGCGCTCGTGTATAGCGCCTAAATAAATATATGTATATATGTGTTTTCTATATTTTAAATGAAGCTTTTATTGAGTGTTTTTTTGTAAATCCCTTTTCCATTTGAACTATTTATGAATGGATTAATAGCTCATTTAGAAACATTTATACTTCCTAATTTTTGCTGACAATCCAGTGATTAAATAATAAATTGCTTCATTAGTGTATAAATAAGTATTAGACATCAAAACTTAATTTATGAATGAGTATAAAGTGAATAATTTTTTCACAATTAATAATTCATTCTTAAAATACTTTATGTTAATGTGCGTGACTCTCCATATATACCGCGCACGTCATGCATCAACGTACTTTGTGTGTAACTGGGACACAACAGCCGCTTTAACAAAAGCCCATTATGTTATACAGTGGACCTCATAATGGCCTGAGGTAACTCTGAGGTAATGTTAGATACTGATAACATTACGTAGGTCAAAAACTTACATCATCACGAGCACTGCTCCATGTGATCCAGTGATCACTGACCTGATCCTGATCCTGATCCTGATCCTGATTCTGATCCTGATCCTGATCCTGATGGGCTCAGTGAGCACTGTGGTATTTAAGGCTGCCCTGGATTATTATAGCTAATGCAGGGATGTTGTGTATTTCATCTGACAATGTAATCTACACAAATGTAGCCAGTGATCATTAATCATGTAATTCAGATTAAAGTCAGCATGAACACATTTGCTCATTTCTTGCAGGCAGATGCATCTCTTCTGCTCTGTGGCTGCCATTGCTGTATATGTATGAATTATAACATGAATAAAACTTTCTAAAAAAAGAAAATCCAAGCCAAGTCATCTACATAACATTTTGCAGTTGTTCGTTTGTCCCAGATCTAAAAGCACACGCAGCGATGATGTGTTTCTTACAGACTAAAGACTTTCAACATCACAGACAAAGAATAATAGTGACTTTTATTTCTTTTTTTCATGTGAGTCATTGTAGCAGTTAGTTTATTATCTTTGAATCACGCCATCTAGTCGGGAACGGATCACATTACCTGGGTGGGGAGTGGAAACAACAGCTTTCTGTCTGCTGTAAAACAGCTCTCTCTATTGTGCTTCACAACTGTACAAAAAAAAAAGCTTTTTTCATCAAGTTGGCACCACTTTAAGAGAACCCAGGGGAGTCATGAGGCTGGAAGAAACCAGGACAGAGTGAATGTGGTGCAACAGATTTAATGCTGGAAAAAAAAACTTATTTGAAACATCACTGGGGTTGTGACGACAGCAGCCACTGTCCCAGTACAGTCCAGCACACAATAATTTTGGGCAATAGGACACAGATATATAGATTCCTTATCAGGCAGGATGTTGCTCTAATAAGAACTTTAACAATGTTTCCAGGTGCTGAAGAGTATAAGGGCATCACAGAGAGCGATGTGAAGTCTGAAAACTACAAACTAAAACAGTGTGTGAAACACTGAGCTTTCCAGACCTTTTTATTCCTCCTGCAGGCCAGATTACTACTCCGAGGCTACATTAGGCCCTGCTACTGGTAACAGTGGGCTGTTAGCAGAAGAGAGGGCCTCCTCCACAGTGATGTCAGAGACATGATACAGTCATACAGAATATCATCACTTCAACTAAACATGGTTCTACAATCTACTGAATCGTGGGGTGTTCTTGGATTTTCACCTACCCCTGTGTCTGTCAGTCAGTGTGGAAGTACCAAAACATGTGGTACTTCTAATGAGACTTCAGGCTAATTTTAAAAGGCAGTGCATCTCCTTACACTCCCATGTTACATGTTAAAATTCAGAGGTGAGGTTGCCTTATTGGGGACACATGGTACAGACTGTTTGCAATAATTAAAAACAGAAGCTTTTCATCCACTGGTGATTGACATGTTTTTTAATGCAGATTAAATTTCTTCAGCCGTTGGACAGGGGACGCATTACAGGGCTGTTTGCCTGCTATCTCTTCAACAGAAGCAGAGGAAGCCAAAGAACTTTAAATGAGCTCCTCGGTCTTTCATGGCGGATTAGGAGGATGAATGAAAAGCATGTATCTGTTGGCTGCAGGCCACATGTTTGCACCATTACTGTATATATCTTTGGCACAGCTGGACAGTGTGCTTTTATTTGTCACAGTTTGTGACTAAATAAATGAAAAATGTATCTAAAATCAGGGTTAATGGAATTGAAATTGAAAGAGTGAATGAAAATAAATTTCTTGGAGTGATAATTGATGATAAGCTGAGTTGGAAGTCTCATATAATCCATGTGAAAACAAAAATGTCAAAAACCATTGCTATTCTCTATAAAACAAAGCATGTCCTGAATAAAAAATTATTATACACACTTTACTGTACTCTGTTGCTTCCATATATGACTTACTGTCTGGAGATATGGGGTAATGCATATAAAACAAATACTCTTTCTATTTTCAAGTTACAAAAAAGAGCTATAAGAATTATAAATCAATCAAACTATATAGAACCAACTAACATTTTGTTTATTAATCTGAATACCCTGAAATTTTATGATTTAATTGAATATAAAATGGCACAGATAATGTATAAAGCACAAAATAACTTGCTTTGCTGCAGTACTCAGAAGCTGTTTAACGTCAGAGAGAGTCAATATAACTTAAGGGGAACAGATTTCTTTAAAAAAAAAAAACAAGTTAAGGACAAATATAAAGCAGAGATGTGTTTCTGCTAGAGGAGTTAACCTGTGGAATAGTTCTTTTTTTTTTTTTTTTTTTTTTTGCCTGTCCCATTTGGTTCTTTAGCCGTCAGAATTGTTGTCTGAAGACCAACAAGGATACCCAATGGATTTATTTTGCCAAATGGATCATCATGGCATTGCCGTATTGGTCCATTTGATCGACCTTTGTTTTTATTATTTATTTTATTTTATTTTCAGTTGTTACAGACGGGACAGACATGAGTGAGGGATAGGAAAGGGAGAAAGAAAGAGGAAGGAAAAGAAAAACAGAAGGGGAGAGGGACAGTGAGAAAGGGGGGAAAAAAAATATCTCCGGGATCACCTGTTGAGAGAAAAAGAATAGAAAACAAGCAAAAAAAACAAAAAAACAAAACAAAGCAACATACTATACACAACACCATCGCATTAATCTAGCTAAGTGTAAACAGCAGTAAATACTAAATATTGAATGTTGTTGTGCAGCACGCAGGACAGACAGCGCACAATGTGCTTTGAAGTAGCAGCCAAGAAAGGTGTGATTTAAGTCTACAAACAGTGAACACCTGTGTGCACACCTGTGTGGGTCGGCACGCTTGTATTCAAATGGTTTCCCCATGTAATGGTCTGCAAGAGGATGTAGAGAGCCATAGCCCTGTCCCCCAGGGCATGAAGCAGGCATGGAGGAGATCCAGGCCCCAGACATCCAGAGGTCCCAGAGTGCAAGAGCCCAAGGAGGACCACCGGAGGGGCATCCGTGCCACCTTCATGGGAAGGGCTGAGGATACCCAGACGAGGGGTCACCCAGTAGCCACCGGGCAGAAACTAGAGGGGGCTGCACCGGCGTGCCCGTCGGCTCCGCCGGCAGCCAGCTGTGCCAGAGTGAACCGAGCCGCAGGCACAGAGGCCGGAGGCCCGAGGGCCCTCCGCGCCCCGGAAGAGGCCTGACTGAGCAGCAGGCGCCAGGCCCCGCCAAGTAGCCACCGGGAGTGAGCTGGCACATGACCTGAGCGCCCAGCCCCGGACACCAAGAACCAACAATGCACCGACCCCTGAGGGCATCAGTCACCGGCAGGGAGTGTGGTGAGGGGAGATAGGCCTCCACACTTGGAGGGCCAGGGAGTTCCCAGAGAGGTGGAGTCTAAGACCCGACCTGACATATAGACACAGACAAACAGGCACACACAGACACAGACATGCATTCCCACCCTCATGCACACATATACAAACACTCAGCACTCACCCAACGTAGGAATAAACGTAAATGGACATGTACACACAATCACACTCCCCAAACATACTCTATACCCCGGGTCCAGGTATCCTCGCCCCCAGAGGGGGAAACGGCACCCAGACCCAAGAGATGTTACCCTTCCCTCCGGGGTGGAGGCTAGCAGACCGCCCCAGGCTCCGCAGCAGCAGGGAGGCCAATCGGACAGCCAGCATCTCTTCCCAGCCCCCCCGCCTCGATGGCTAGCAGAGAACGGGGGTGTGTTAAGACCCCATATCCTCCTCCTCCCGCTCAAGTGTAGTGTTGCTGCATGTTGCTCTAAAGTGTGTTTAAAACAAGGGAGAGCATGGTGCTGCTGCCAGAGAGCAGCAGGTGTTAGCACGGCCCCTCCCGAGAACCCTCAATGTCTACATGGATTTAAAATTGAGAGGTGGGCACCGGCGCCAGAGGTAGGTTTGAATACACAGACCGTCTACTGGACGCCGTTAACGTGCCCACCCTCAAGGCCCTATATATATATATGTGTGTGTGTGTTATGAGAGTGTAAGTAATGTGGATGTCTAAGTTGTGAGATAAAATTGAGGCACAGGTGGCCAGAAGAGGACAGAGGGGGGGGGAATGTCTCCCCTGCACCCTGGTGACACACCCGCACCCCAAAGCCCTACCTGTGTGGGTGGGTGTGGTGGAGCGGGAAGAGGGAGGCAGCCGGGGATGGGGAGGAAAAGAAGGGAGGGGAGGGTGTCCCTCCCTAGGGCCAGCTCCCCCGCTGACCCCAATAGGCACCCCCGTCCTCTGGTATCCACCAAGGCAAGGGAGCCCAGGCCCATCCAGACCGGGGCCTACGGCAGCAGCACCGCCAAGCCCCACAGGACCCGGGGCAGCCCACCCTACCCCACCGCAGAGGAAACTGTACCCACCCCAACATTCAATCATCTCCCAGACTACACAAGACACAGACACCCAGGTTAAGTTTATTCTCCACCTCTCCTATGTCTCTCCCCCACCTGCAGAGTGGACTCCTGCAAAGATGGAACAACCTCCCTGCCAGTTGAAGAGCCCCCCAGTTAGGCCGATGCACAAGAGGCCCCCTGCGCCAGGGCTGAGCCCCCGTGCACCCACCCGCCCACAACCTCGGCGACACACCGACGAGGACCGAAGCCCCCAAGGCCCAGCCAGAGCCCCAGCACGGAGGCGAAGCACCCCCGAACCCCAAACCCCCACGCCCGCCCCGGATCCACTCAGGGGCAGCCAGGCCACCAGGCCAGTAACCTACGTCCGCCAGCACAGACCATCCTCCAGCCCCGCTGCACGCAGCCACGAGGAGAACAACCTCTGAGAGCGACCAGAGCCACTAACCAGGTTATGAACACAACCCCCGGGTTAAGCCCTCCAGGGATAACGTCTCTAGGGGTCCTCCAGGTGCCCTAAGCCCATCCCAACCTCCACATCAACTACAATAGCCAAGGCGGGACCAAACCACGACCCCCCAACCCCGCTAGGTGATGGAGCCGATCAAAGGAGCCCAGAGGGATTGATCTAATGTGGTGGCAGAGGCTATATCGAGACTAATGTGATCTATTAGATAGTTTCTATATTGGCTAGAATTAAGATTATTTTTATTTTTCCAGTTCATGAGGACCGTTTTCTTGGCAATGCATAGGGCAGTAAAAACCATGTGGACTGTATTAGTTTCTGTAGTGACATCATCCAAATTTCCCAACAAGCATACTAAAGGGGAGGTTGGAATTTTACATTTCAGACACTTTGATAAGTCTTCACATATCTCGTGCCAAAACTTCTGCACTGGTGGACAGAACCAAAGAGCGTGGATGTAATTGTCTGGTGTATTGCCTTGACAGTGTGAGCAGTTGTTGGCGGATGTAAAGCCCATCTTGAACATTCGATGACCTGTATAGTGCACTCTATGCAGTATTTTGTATTGTATGAATTGCAGATTGGGATTTTTAATCAATTTAAAGGTTTTTAAGCACATCTGAGACCAGACGTTTTGGTCTAAGCTGACTGATAAATCTGCTTCCCACTTTGCAATAGGAAGGGATATTGATTCATCTATTTTAGAAAGTGTTCTGTATATTTTAGATAATAGTTTGGGGGATTTAAGAGTAAGAAATTGAACCACACTTGGTGGTGTTTGTAATTCAACTTGACTGAGGTTAAATTTCTTTTTTACTATGGATTTAATTTGTTGATATTCTAAAAATCTTTTCTTGTTGATCCCATATTGTGTAACTAGTCTGTCAAATGGAATAAATTCTGTTCCCTCTAATATATGTTCTAAGTATTTAATTCCTTTACAACTCCATTCTGGGAAATTAATCTTATTATTGTTTTGTAATATGTCAGGGTTATTCCAGATAGGTGTACGTTTGCATGGGATTAATGAAGACTCCGTTATTTTTAGAAACTCCCACCATGCTGTCAGAGAAAAGCTGATGTTGATGCTTTTAAAGCATTCATGTCTTTTGATGTTTGAGCTAATAAATGGTAGGTCTGAAATCTCTAGATCATTGCATAGTGCCTGTTCAACCTCTAGCCAGGGCTCATCTAAGAGGGTACATTTTAACCATTCTGAGATGAACTGAAGCCTGTTGGCTAAGAAGTATTGGTGAAAATTAGGCAGATCTAATCCTCCTCTATCCTTGGTTCTTTGTAGTGTTTTTAAGCTGATATGCGGGGGTTTATCTTTCCAAAGGAATTTAGAAATATGTGAATCCAGAGATCTGAACCAATCTTGTGATGGTTTGTTGGGGATCATTAAAAATAAGTAATTTATTTTTGGCAAGATCATCATTTTTATAGTGGCGACCCTTCCCATGAGTGATATGGGTAGAGATTTCCATCTAGTCAGATCGCCTTCTACTTTCTTTAGAAGTGGGATGTGGTTTAATTTAATTAAGTCTGAAAGCTTAGGAGAAACATTAATACCTAAATATTTAATATTTCCAGATTGTAGTGGGGCAGAAGATGAATTATGGAAGGAGCAGTTAATGGGAAGAACTGTAGATTTTGGCCAATTAATTGAATAATCTGAAACTCTTGAAAACCAGTTTATTAGAGTAATTACCTCAGAGAGGTTGATTTGTGAGTTTTGCAGAAAAAGCAACACATCATCCGCATAGAGACTGATTTTATGTTCTACGTTCTTACATTTTATGCCCTTAATTGTTGTAGCCTGTCTAAATGCTGCTGCTAGAGGTTCAATAAAAATTGCAAAAAGTGAAGGGGAGAGTGGGCATCCCTGTCTGGTGCCCCTCATGAGACAAAAGCTGGAGGATGTCTGGTCATTTGTTCTGATACGAGCTGTTGGGGAATTGTATAATATTCTTATCCAATTTATGAAAGAGTTTCCAAAACCAAATTTGTGTAAAGTTGCAAATAAAAATTTCCAGTTAACTCTGTCAAATGCTTTTTCTGCATCTAGAGATAATATTATGGTTTCAATGTTTTTATTGTATGAGTAGTCTATTAAATTAAGTAATCTACGAGTGTTTGTTGAGGAGTGCCGACCTTTTATGAAACCAGTTTGGTCAGGATGAATTAAGAGGGGGGTTATTTTCTCTAATCTCTTTGAGAGAGCTTTGCAGATTATTTTAAGGTCTACATTTATAAGGGATATTGGACGATAACTTGAGGGAAATAAAGGGTCTTTTCCTGGTTTTAGCAGGAGATTAATGTTGGCAGAATTCATATTTGGTGGTAGTCTGCCATTTTTCTTGATTTCCTGCAACAATCTATGGAATACTGGTGCCAAAATTGTCCAGAATTCTTTGTAGAATTCTGCAGGAAAGCCGTCTGGACCTGGAGCCTTGTTATTGGGCATACTTATCAGGGCTTCCTGGAGTTCACCTGGCGTCAGTGGCGAATCCAGTGCTATTGCTTGACTGTCTAGTAATTTTGGAAGAGTTACGTTGTCAAGAAACAAATCAATTTCATTTTTAGACGGGTTTATTTGTGGTGAATATAAAGTTTCATAGAAATCCCTAAAAATGTTGTTTATTCTTCCAGGGTCATATATTGTGTTCCCCGATAAATCTTTAGTAGCACATATAGTTGTTTTTTCTTTATTTATTTTTAACTGGTTTGCTAGAAATCGACCTGATTTGTTACTGTGTTCAAAATTCTGCAAGCGAAGTCTTTGTACAAGGAATTGTGTTTTTCTATTAATAATTTCACTTAATTCTAGTTTTGTTTTGCATATTTTGTTCATTATTTCTTGATCTTGGTGGAACGCGTAGGCTTCTTCTAAGGATTTGATGGTTTTTTCTAATTCCTGAATATTTTTGTTTTCTTCTTTCTTTTTGTGTGATGAGAAAGAAATTATTTTACCTCTCATCACAGCTTTTCCTGCTTCCCATAGAACAGAAGCAGATGTTCCGGGAGTGTCATTAAAGTCTAAATATGAAATCCATTCCTTTTTAAAATATTTAATAAAGTCTTCATCTTTAAGTAGTGATGTGTTAAATCTCCAGTTTTTACTTGGCGTAGTATTATTCTTGTGCATTAGTGTTAAAGATACAGGAGCATGATCGCTGACAGCTATAGGGTGAATCTCAGTGTCTGAAATGTCACTCAGCAGTGAGCTGCTGACCAAAAAATAATCCAGACGAGAGTAGGAGTGATGAACATGTGAGAAGAAAGTATATTCCTTACTGTTGGGGTGAAGGGAGCGCCATGCATCGCAAAGGCCATAGTCGCTCATATACTGTTTGATTATATTTGTGGATTGCCAATTGCGCTGAGTTCCTGTTGTGTTGAGCCTATCCATTTCTTCATTTAGTCCAAGGTTGAGGTCGCCTCCAAGAATGAGTGTGCAATCAAGGTGTTCAGAGAGTGCACTAAAAAATCCGTGGAAGAATGAGGGTTCATCAACATTTGGACCATATATACTTACAATACATAGTTTTTTGTTCAATATTGATAGTTTAATAATTAGAAATCTACCCTCTGGATCTATAACTGTATCGAGTACTGTAAAATTAACATTTTTATGTATTAAAATTGCTACTCCTCTTTGTCTAGAATTATAACAAGCTGCAAACACATTAGGAAACTCAGGTGTTTTAAGTTCGTTTAAACCTGTAACAGGTCTGTGAGTTTCTTGTAATAAAACAACATCTGCCTGTAGTTTTTTAAGCTGGTTAAATATCTTTAACCTCTTTCCTCTGGTGTCCCGTGGAATAGTTCTGACAGTGATTTAAAAATGTGGAGTTCATTTTCCTTGTTTAAAAACATGTTTAAAGATAGAGTATTAGAAAAATATATAAATCAAGAATGAAAAGAGCAAAAATAATAATACTGAAACTCTTGACTGTTTTGCTTTGATGTAGTTACTTATCTAAGGTGGAAAGTTTTTTTGGTTGGTTGGTTGGTTGGTTGGTTTTACTTTGCTTTGTTTTATTCTTTGCTTCGAACCCTGTGTACAGGAGCTGCATGCAAAAAGATGTTTTGTTAGAAGGGTTGGCGTAATAAGCAAATGCTTCAGCCAATACCTTTTGATTAGCCTTGTCTCATGCTTTCTTGCTTTGTGGTAGATCTTTGTTCTGTATTCATTGAGATATTTGAATGCTAATCAATAAATCAAATCAAATCAATCAAATCAAAATACAGCCAAATATTATGAACACACTACATTTGTTCCAAGCTGGGGTTAAATGTGTCACGCAGCAGGGTGCACAGGCTCTGGAAAGAGCAAGAATAAAAGTTTAGGAAAGGGCAGTTATAAATAAGCATTTATAAATGATGAGCCGTCACGCTGCTTTGTTTTTCTTTGGTCTGTTTCCACTTCGGGCTTAATAAGCATGTTGCACTTGGCTCCAGCCCAAGCAGCATCAGCCAGCAGAGTCTCCATCAACCTTTAAATCCACAGTCCTGCAGGAGTCCAGTGCAGGAGCTGTTTAATGGCTTTGGGGAGGATTTAACATGGAGGGTTAAAAAGAACTGAAGACAACTGTTTGTAGGAGTTATGTGACACACCCTGTAATACACTGCAGAAATATTCTGCTTCAAATTCTGACTCATTTTATAAATGAATATCTACCAAACAGTATATTAACAATATAATAATAACAATGATCTAGATAGACTGTGTGGAAGAGGCTTCCCCTCGTCAGGAACACAAGTTGTCCTCGTGTCTGCAGCACTACGGGGGGTTTAAGCCTTTTAACTCTTAAAAAAGCAATCGTTGTACCCAATCACTGCAGCTCACAGGCAGAGCCAGTGAAGGGTAAAAGGCTGTACACGGTGTGGACGTTGTGTCAGGCCACATCTCTTACTGAGTCCAGACGTTTTCAGTCTCATTGCCACAGGTATCAACTCCAGCTTGTAGCCATGCAGCCGTTGCCAACATTTTTCAAAGAATGTGTTTTTGAATTCTGGCATGGTCCTGTAAGACGGTGCCACCAGTTTGTGAAATTTAGATGTTTCACAGTCGTTTAGGAGCAGCTTAGCCAAGAAGTGACTGATCATATAAAGTTATAGAGTTTTGTTGCAGAGGTATAGTGCATACAAGTTGCCAACGCTCTGCTGACTCACTAACTGCAGATTTCCAAACACAAAAAGTGTGTGCCTGGAACATCATAGCAGGGTTTCCATTGCCAAACAACTCCTGTAGGTGTAATGTGTAGTTATCTATACAGTGTACTTGGGTGGTGATGCTAATAGAGCAAAAACAGGAGTGAATATTGGGTTTAAAGTAATCATCTGCGTTGAAATATGATTCCAGATGATTGATGGTGTTGTTGTGATTCTGCTGGAAATAATGAACATCTTCACTATCATTCTCATTGTCATTGTATATTACAGTTTGTGTGTTTATAGACTTTTTTTTTTACTGATTTAAGTCCTCATTTTCAATTCCCATGAATATTCCCAGAAATATATAAAAACAACAACAAAAGAGCTCTGAGTCAAAGGTAACTGCACAGTATGTCATGTTTTAAAGACTTAAAGACATAAAGACCTGGATGGCCACTAACTTTCTGCTTCTTAATTCAGATCAAACTGAGGTTATTGTACTCGGCCCTGAAAATCTTAGATCTAACCAGATTCTTACTCTGGATGGCATTACCTTGGCCTCCAGTAACGCTGTGAGGAACCTTGGAGTCATTTTTGACCAGGATATGTCCTTCAACGCACATATTAAACAAATATGTAAGACTGCTTTTTTCCATTTGTGCAACATCTCTAAAGTTAGAAATATCCTGTCTCAGAGTGACGCTGAAAAACTAGTTCATGCATTTATTACTTCCAGGCTGGACTACTGCAATTCATTATTATCAGGATGTCCAAAAAACTCACTGAAAAGCCTTCAGCTAATCCAAAATGCTGCAGCAAGAGTCCTGACAGGGACTAGAAAGAGAGAGCATATTTCTCCTGTTTTGGCTTCCCTTCATTGGCTTCCTGTTAAATCCAGAATTCAAAATCCTGCTCCTCACATACAAGGTCTTAAATAATCAGGCCCCATCTTATCTTAATGACCTTGTAGTACCATATCACCCTATTAGAGCACTTCGCTCTCGCTCTGCAGGCCTACTTGTTGTTCCTAGAGTATTTAAAAGTAGAATGGGAGGGAGAGCCTTCAGTTTTCAGGCCCCTCTTCTGTGGAACCAGCTTCCAGTTTGGATTCGGGAGACAGACACTATCTCTACTTTTAAGATTAGGCTTCAAACTTTCCTTTTTGCTAAAGCATATAGTTAGGGCTGGACCAGGTGACCCTGAATCCTCCCTTAGTTATGCTGCAATAGATGTAGGCTGCCGGGGGTTTCCCATGATGCACTGGGTGTTTCTTCTTCACTCACTATGTGTTAATAGACCTCTCTGCATTGAATCATATCTGTTATTAATCTCTGTCTCTCTTCCACAGCATGTCTTTATCCTGTCTTCCTTCTCTCACCCCAACCGGTCGCAGCAGATGGCCGCCCCTCCCTGAGCCTGGTTCTGCTGGAGGTTTCTTCCTGTTAAAAGGGAGTTTTTCCTTCCCACTGTCGCCAAAGTGCTTGCTCATAGGGGGTCATATGATTGTTGGGTTTTTCTCTGCATCTATTATTATAGGATATACTGTACAATATAAAGCGCCTTGGGGCGACTGTTGTTGTGATTTGACGCTATATAAATAAAACTGAATTGAATTGAAGTTTCTACATAAACAAATAAAGCAGCGAGTCAGTACATTATACTTTTAAGGCTGTTCCCAAGTTTGAAACCTCCTATTTACGTATGCATTCTCCACTGGCCCTAAAGGCCTCTGAAACCAGAATAAATGTGTATCGTTACTGGACAGACTCCAGTTGCATTGAAGAGCTTGAATTTGCACAGTGCTGTCCTTCCAGCTGAGCAAACTTCCTGTGTAGTGTAATGGCTGCAGTGCCAATAAAAACGAATCCAAAAAAGCTTTATACAACACGTTCTCATCTCCAATATGAAAACACACAGTAATCTGAATGACAAAGGGCGAGCGACACGGACCAAGAAATAACAAAAAAAACAAATTATATGTTGACGTGTTTATTGAAGATGAAACATTTACATTAAACACAACATATTCAGTACTGTCAGCAGTACAAAATCCATGCTTATCCTCAGGCGACAACTGTTTAACAACAGCTATGACTATAAATGATGACAGGGTTGGTTTATGGGAGCTGTGCTGAAGGATGTGTTTGGCGCTGCAGAGGTGACAAACTAAAGGAGAGCCCTGGGCGGTTTAGATGCACTTGAGGAGGTAGGAGTTGCAGTTGGCTCCTCTTCCACAGTCGCAGAGCTTCCCGATGCGAGGCCCGTACTTCATGGCACACCGGTTCCCCAACCCGCACTGAGGGGAGCAGGAAGACACAGACTTGTTACTCTGAGCGAGTTTACTTATTTATCTTTGAATGTGGAAACAGCTGCAAAAAGAACTATGAGCTTTCACATCTGTCAGGGAGGATATTTATTTTTTATTCTGTTATTAGCGCACAAAAACTTCATTACTTTGCGAACAGTTATTCAATTTATTTAACAGAAAGAAGAAGATGAATCATTCTTCAGCGCTGTAATTAAATGCCATCCATTACCTCCAGCTGGGCCTGTAGGAAACAGGCTGACTTATTTTGTGTGAGGAGACAGGAGGATTGAAAGCTTTTTGCAGCTTTCCAGTTTCCCTCTCTCAGCTAATTGGAGTTGGGCAGCAGCCTTGATTAGTCTGTAATTGCACTGAGTGAAAGAGTGTTGTTGGCATTCCCTTGTTATCTTTTAATTAGTGGCAGGTATATTTTCCAAACGCTTTAATTAAACAACAGTGGAGTGATGTACGCAGTACATATTAATGACTCGTCTTAAAAGCCGAGACTAAATGACGTTCTTAGAGCCACGGTGCATTAATGTTAAAACTGGGGGGGAAAGTGACGTTACCAGTGGGATGCTTCCTCTTTTCTCAGGGGAGGAGACTTGATTATGGTTTCTGCCCAGGAGCACTTCCAGTGCCTCTAGCTGCTCGGCACAGAACAACAGAAAAAGTTTGATTTAAATAATATTCATCCACTTTTTGATACTTTTGCACATTTATTCATGCTCAAACTTTTTAATGAAGCCGGAAGATACACAATAAAAACAAAAGTGTCAAACTAACTGTGATAGAGTGTTAACGCTAGACTGTGAGCTGTGTTACCCTTTCAGTCAGTTTCACTCAGGTTAGAGTTAAATGTTAAACGTGTTAGCATTTGTAACACTGCACTGTCAGCGCTATTCATGTTAATAACACAATTATGTTACAGAGTTACTACTAAGACTGCAGTGAGATACTTTTTTGATACTGTAACTTTATTCCAGCAAACTAAAACATGTCCAGGTTCATTTGAATCATATGAATCATGAATTTATGAGTTTATATGTTTGCAGTTGAAAACATAATTAGACACATTACAAAGGATATAAATGCAATTAAATAGAAAGAACGCAATTTACTAAATTTCAACTGAACTCTCTGAAAAGCTGTAGGCTAAAGCTTTTGTTTATTATGCTTATCATGCTTACACATATGCTAAATGGCAAAACGTTCATAACTAACCACAGCAAAAACCTATGGTAAATGGACTGGTTCTTATATAGCGCTTTTCTACTCTTCTGAGCACTCAAAGCGCTTTATACAACTTGTGCATTCACCCATTCACACCCATTCGCACAAGCACATTTTTCCTAGGTGCTTTCTAACTGACATTCACACACATTCATACTCCGATGGACGCATCGGAGAGCAATTTGGGGTTAGTATCTTGCCCAAGGATATTTGGCATGCAGACTAGGGGAAGCCAGGAATCGAACCACCAACCTTCCGATCAGTAGATGACCTGCTCTACCACCTGAGCTACAGCCACCCCAAAAAAACAGGCAAAACAGACAAAAGTGACCGTTATAATCACCCCTCAGTTTGACGTTATTTACAGCATGACTATTAATATAACGAGCCGTTGTGCAGTACATGTGTTGCATAATTTAATGTAACTTTTTTTTTCTTTCTATTAAAAAATACTTCATCATTATTCACGGATCAAAGAAAAACATGGTTCTAATTATTGACAACGTGAGCCATCATTTTTGGCCACCAGAAACCACCGAGGATCAAGTAAATCACACTTAAGTTTCACGAAAAAATAATTTAAAAAAAACCTGATGTGCAGCTGCATCCCCACTGAAACCCAAAGACATACAGCAGACAGAAAAGCAGCTGATGTGACAGTTAACAGTTGCTGTCATAGGAAATCCGGGAATATTGCATAAGTCTGCAAACTTTTACTTCTGTTTATTCTGATTGTGTTTAAGCAGCGTGGAAGTGAGAGAATCGCATCCAAATGAAATGCGCTTTATTTGGATCCTACGTGTTGATGTTGATTTGAGTATTTGTGCCTCACAAACAGTTTATACCTCACATGTAGTTTACAGCATCCGTCCAGAATCTGAGTTTGTACTCAAAACGATATTTTCTTTTCTTAGTTATTTGGCGTCTCTCAGCTTTATCATTAAACTGCTCCCTCCCTCACTGTGGCCTTCCTCCATAAACTCACAGCTCTGCAGATACTCACCAGGTCTCTGTCTACAGCTGCTTCTTGTTTCTTCTCTCCAAAGTCTTCTGCGGAGACTTCCCGTGATGCCTGGCCGTGGCACAGGACGGACAGCAGGCCGACGAGCAGCAGCCCGCGGAGCATCCCGGAGCTATCCATGGTGCTGGTGGCGGTGAAGCGGGAGGGCGGAGGTCCCAGTGGGAGGCAGCAGATTAGAGGCTGAGGAGCACAGTGTCGCAGCAGGTCCACAGGTGACTCTCCCTCCACCCTCCGGACCATGTCCCCTCTTATACCGGTTCACACAGCCCCGCCCGCGAGGCCGCTGCGAGACTATCATACCGGAAAGTACTGAAGGGGGGGGGGGGGCAGAAGCACGAGAAGCCCACTCTCCTCTCTCTTTTGGTTAGACCACGAGGAACTCACACATCATGTGTAAACACACACACACGCACACGTTTAAATGTCTAATCTCATCCCTCCAGCATCATCCCTGATTACCTGCTTACTTCATTTCCTGTGTGATAAAGGAAGCAGGGATTTTCATTCTGTACGTCTTTGCCCATCAAAATAACTTTTACTGTTTTGTAGCACCGTCATGTATCACAACGAAGTTATCATTTAGCCACATAAAATTCCATCCTGAATAAAATATTCATATTTTAAATATTTATTTTCATATGAATTGTGTTGTAGGGCAGGTACTTATATATAAATATATATTTTAGATTACTCGGTAAGAAGAGCAGAAGCGTTTTTATGGAGCTGTGGCCTGAAACGGCTCTATGAGGTTAACAAATAGTTTTTAAAAACTCCCTGGATCAAACTGTTATGGCTGGATTATTTCTCCTTAACTCTTTAGGCAGAGGTGAGCAGTGTTACAGCTTATATCCCTGCTTCCACCCCGCAGAGGCCCTCAGTCTCCTCCCAGTCACCTGTCAGACACACCCACTCCACCTTATCCCAGTTTCTCTACCTGCACCTCACTCATTCCTTTGTTTCCTGTAAACTCACCTCTCACTCTCAAACATGTTTAGTTGCCTGTCTACCAACCTGACTGCCACCCAGCAAGATCATTTTTTAAATAACAACTTGCAGAGTGCATCAGAGCAGTGACAGTACAAGAAGCGATACAGGGCAAAAGATCCATAACCATCCATGGGATGGTTACTGTTAGAGGCTGAGAAGCAGAAGCAAAAATGAGAAATGAGAGCCTCTGTGTGTGTGTGTGTGTGTGTGTGTGTGTGTGTGTGTGTGTGTGTGTGTGTGTGTGTGTGTGTGTGTGTGTGTGTGTGTGTGTGTGTGTGTGTGTGTGTGTGTGTGAGTGAGAGAGAGAGAGAGAGAGAGAGGTTTGGGGTCAATACTATTGAGCGTTTATTTTACATTACACTGACAAAACAAAGGATGGCTCTCTGTACTGATGATACAGGTCGGTGAGAATTACAACCCCACAAATAGCTGCAAGTCATCCTGCTGCAGATGTGACAGCCTGTTAACTGTGAATACTGTAAATGAAGCCATTACTCAGGCTGTTGGCCCCACAGGAAAGATGTGCCCCTGCAGAGTGTAGAACAACACTGATCAGACCCAAACCTTCAGCCCATTGATTTACATTTCCGCTGAGTGTGTGTGAGTAGAGAAACAGCTCATCCAGTGTCAGGGGGGCCTTATTGGAGCTCTGCGTCTTTTAGTCTTTTAAATAGAGCTGTGTAGGTTACAACCTTAGGGCACAGTGATGCCTTACAGCAACAAGGACCTGGGTTTGAATCCACCATCTGACCCAGCACCACCCGGGACTAGCTCCAGCCGCTTTCCTACACCCTGAATGAGATAAGTGGAAAAGAAGGGATCAATTGGAGGAATATTATTTTTTGAGTGAACAATTATTCCAGGCTACTAGTTTATTCATGTCCCAACCCCCTTTTTTTTTGGGGGGGGGGGGGGGGGGGGGTGGAGCATAATAAAAGCTTGTTGGAACGTTTGACTGCCTTTTAAAAAAGTTGCTTCATCTCTAAACAAACAAGCTTTTTTATCCATGCTTTGGTTTTTACCAGGCCCCCTTTTCCAAAGAAACTTGTCATTGCTGTGTTAGCTGATTTTGGAGAACGAAGACAAAATTGACAGTGATTTCCACGTGTGTTTAAATAAGTATCAGGAATATTTAAGTGTTTCTAAAAGGAGGATGACACAAAAGCTATATTTTTGAAGTGTATTTGGCCACAGTCTTAACAAAAATTGTACCATAATGGTTGTTTTCAAGAGACATTTGACACGTCACAGCAGGACCTGATAACACTGACAGTGGGTATAATAGTGATACTAATCAGGTGTGGGGAAGCTGTATTTATGAAATTCTTAATTCAGCATGAATATAAATATCTGTTGTTTATTGTTTATTATCGTTATTATCGTCCACATAACAGAATCTATTCCTAACGGCGTCGACGACATGCTTCAGTGTATCACAATAATACATTTTAAATACAATTTTATGAAATATTTTAGAAAAAAAATGTAAATGGTTTAATGATAAAGCTTTCATCCTTCTAAAGAAGACTGTGTGTTTGCATCGATTCCTACAAGCTGAGTCCAACTTGTGTCTGCTTTTCACCATCGTTTGATTGGAACTGTAACTCAACAAAAGCTCTGAGCTCCAGCGAGTCGTGTGTAGGGATGGGTACCGGTATCCGGTGCCATCATGGCACCGGTTCTGTCATAAACGGTAGTAACCAGACCGAAAAGCAGCGCACATTTCAGTGCTTTATTTTTTTTCCTGAGCTGTGATACACTTTGGATTCTAGCCAATCATTTTACGTTTCCAAGGATAGTAGGCGGGCCCAGGTACGTACGTTCTTTTAGAGCAGAGCTACAGATTAAAAATGCCCAAGGCGAAGCGGTCAAAAGTCTGGCTGTACTTCACAGCAAAATATGCAAAAACTCAGCAGCTGCAACAAGTGCTTTAAGCTGATACTGTCAAAGGAGGTAACACCTCAAATCTGATGAAACACCTGGTGACACATAGCGGGGTTTTTTTAAGCCGAGAAATGCGCCGTATTTGATAGCTTGCTCCGAGACCTCACACCGAGCACATCTACTGCGGGTGTGGTGCCTGTTATCGGACCTGGAGTTAGCAACATTCCCCAAAAACCCGAAGAGGAGAGTCCTGGCCCCTAGCCCTGCCAGTGTAGCAGAAATGATGAGGATGATGATGCAGCAGCAGCCGTTCTTCTCTGCGTGAATAGCTTAATATTGTTGGTGTGTAATTTACGTTGAGTAGGCTAACCACGTTATTACATTAATGCATGTAAGGTGAACTAGCAAACACCATCATAGCTACATGCAGCTGTCTTCTTGTTTGATGGCAGATACTCCCTTCACCCTGGCCAAAAAGGCTAAAATGACCAAAGAAAAAGTGGAAAACAGTTAAACATGAGAGGTTTTTGGACAAAGTTTGTGTTTTTTCCATTATTTAAGCACTGCTTCCAGCCAAGAGTGATACCATATATACCCTATAGCTGCAGAGAAGGCTAACATTGTTATCTTTTTACAAAAAAACAGCTGAACATGAGAGGTTTTTGGACCAATTTTGTGTTCTCCATTCTTTAAGCACCGGTTTGAGCACCGTTTAAGCACCGGCACCGTTTCAAAAGTACCGGTTTGGCACCGGTATAGGATAAAACCTAAAGGATACCCATCCCTAGTCGTGTGTGCACCATGGGCCTCGTTTTTCAGTGAATGTATCGGCCACCGAAACTCAGAGATCTGCTGCTGACAGTGGCCTCTCAGGGGACGCTTACTGCACTGCTGGAAAACCCCTTTAAATTTAGTAACAGAGAAAAATGAGTCAGCAGCTGACCTTGTAGTTATGCACAAAAAAGGAATTATAAAAAGGCCTGTTGTTCTGTGGTTTATTAATAAGAGTTATCGCTCTGCTCTGCACTAACGTAACACTTCTTTCATGTCTGCTCACAATGACATTTAACTAAAATTGCTCACATAATTAGATCTTTACTTTAAGTGCCAGCTTGTGACCAATAAGTGGACTTGAGTTTCCATAGAAACAGTATAACTGCAAGTTTTTGTTTTTGTTTTTTTTAAATCTGATAACTGTTTTAGCCAATTAGCCTGTGAGACTTTATACAAACATGTATTTTATCTTATTATATAGATAGGTAGATATGGTGGTTAGCACTGTTGCCTCACAGTAAGAAGATCCTGGTTTTAACCATCCAGAGTCTTTTTACGTCTTTGGACATTTTAAAATCCAAACTTATTAAAACGTGACTATTATGGATCAAGCTACCCAGAAGTATTTCAGTCATTAAAATCATCTCCCCCTGCAACATTAAAGTAACACACATATATAAATATATTTTAGAGTGCCTCACAATTACCACATGTTTGCACTCAAACCAAGGGTCCAAATACTTTGTGAAACAATGTGAATTCAAAGGAATGTTTAAACTCTTGTGCAGTTCCACAGACGCACTCCTGCAGCCTGATAATAAAGTATTTATAACATTATACATACATAAAAAGAACAAATACATTTGTGGTTTTTCCCTTTTGGTGAAAGACAGAAAAAGATTCTAGTGGTTGTGCACATTCGCCAACCATTTTTATCATTGTCATTCTGATTGTATTTGGTATGTTATTCTAGTTTATCTTATTTTTTTTCTTAATTTCTGCTGCTCTTAACTTTGCACTGTCCACTTTCTGCTGTGAACAAACAAATTTCCCACGTGTGGGACAAATAAAGGTTTATCTTATCTTATTGTGTCTATTACTCCAGCTTTCTACTGTAAATACATCGTTATCCCAGAAAGTCACAGCATCCTTTTCCCCCCAGTGTTTGTTGCAGATGAACACTTGGGTCAAATCTGCATTAACACATGCTGACTTATATTTACTGCCCAATATTACAGGTTGGACAGGAAGGTTCTTGGAAAATGCAACACTTTGTCATGTCATTGCGATTTCCCCGGTCCCAGAGGGTTCCCGGGGGTCCCCCGGACCTCCGCTTGGGAACCTCCCTGCACTATCCACCTTCGAGTGGACGGCAGGGGGCGCTGCGCCTGCAGCTTGGCCGGCCCCAGGCTGCTAAACCGTGTTTCCTGAAACGCATACTTCAGGATTATGAAGAACACACCCAGTGACATCAGTGAGGTTTGAAGAAGAAGAAGAAAAAAAAGCTCTCAACTCAAACTGTGCAGAGGAGGAACAAGAGGGCCGAAAGGTCCTGTGCGCTTTTCTTTCGGCTCTTTCTCGGCGTGTTGCTCTTTTCAAAGTTCCGTTGAGTTTGGGGACTGAAGTTGCGCTTCAACTTTTCTTCGTGACTGCAGTGGAGCGCAGAGAGTCGCGTTTCTCGACAGAGGAGGATGTCAACTTCAGAGGCAGACGGGCCCCGGCCCAGATATGGCTGTAAGTTATGCGCTTTCCCCCCGTGCTCACCTTGAGATGCCAGGCAGGAAGGCTTCCTTTAACCGCACACAGCCCCGGACCACAGCGGACACTGTGCTCACGCAAGACTCCTCAAAGTCCCGAACCAGACGTTGTATGTTAGTAGAAAGCGCTCACGGCGAGCTTGGCTCTTTATTTCTGACGGCATGTTACAGCTTAAATCATGACTTCCGCGTTTTAATAGCAAGGCATCGTAGAGCGGGCAAGCAGTTTCCCCGACTTTTTCCTTCTTAAATGCCGCTTTACGTCCAAGTTAGTTCGTACGTGGACGTGGGATGGGGACTGGACCTGGTGGAAACGGGACAGACGGCGATAGTCCAAAGTTTTGCGTCCTCGCACACATGAAGCGAACAGCTACCAATTTAACAACCACCGCCCATAAACTCAGACCTTTTGAGGCAACGTGTGGCGATTGCACTGTGACACGTTATCCACGCAGTGTGGAAAATGTGAAGTGGTTTGCTTAGCCGATGGTGTGTCATTTATGAGTGGATACCAAACCTGGTTCCAAACAGGAGGCCGTTTCTGAAGTCTTAGCGCCCCGTATGTTCCGTTTCTGCTGAAAGCTGTTTTACCTGCTGAGGTGGTCCCTCCCCTCCTCTCGTCCCCATCCCCCTCCCATCCTTATGTGGGAAAAACCCCACGGCTGTAGGGACTCATGCTCTGTGCAGGCCTCTGTGTAATCTCACGGGGAATCGCCCTGTGACTTCCTCTGCATTGTGTGGGTTACTGTTTGCCATCTCCACACACATGCATTCCCTAAAGTTACACGCACCTGTGTTCATGTGTGAAGCACAGATGACTTACAAACACGCTGGCTTTACGGAGGAAGTTAGAGGCCAGCTGCTGGTTGGAAAGATTTCCATAGTTATGCAAGCAAAACAAAAACTGACGAGGTGAACATTGTGTAAACGCTGTTTGTGAATAACCACACTGTGAGGCTCTTTGTGCAGCAACACAGCCATAGTTTCTTATTTTCCATGTATTCCTGCTGTTTCAAAAGCATTCCTTGTGTTTCCTGCCTCCAGCTGTACTGGATGGCGTGGAGCGGCTCACGGCCGAGGAGATGGATGAGCGGCGCCAGCAGAACATGGCCTATGAGTACCTGTGCCACCTGGAGGAAGCCAAAAGGTAAGAAAGTCACTTCATCTGCAAGTCAGCTGAGCCTGCAGAGGCAGCAGGGCTAATGAGTAAGAGCTGTGAGTCAGCTCGCACTGAGCCCCTGCAATCAGATTATATACACAGAGAATTATGTAGAAAACTACCAGTTTCCAAAAAGCTACAGAAAACAGACCAGGGACGACTCATAAGAAGGTCAAAGTGATCGGCCCTGTTGCCTTTTTTTTCTTTTTAAAGAATGTATGTCCAGTCTGAACTTGTTGCCAGTAAAGCTGGGCTGATGCAACAGAAACACCCGGGACAGCATCCCAGCATCCCAGACTGGATTCAAAATCAGCGTCCAGAGTTTTTCAGGGCGGGGAGCTCGTCACCTCTCTGGGAAATGCTGTGATAGTGAAGGTCAAATGATCTGAGACACATGACATCTCGGCTGTAAGGATTGCTGCACAGCTGTGATGTTCAGGCCTTCAGACAATTCTGCATGTAAAAAAAAAAAAGAAAGAAAAGGTGTTAATCATTCGTTGGGCTGAAGACCACATGTGAAAACCACTTTGATTGATCACAGTTCATCACTGTGTTCAACGAGCTCAAACCATGAAAACTATCCAGAAACAGTCTGTGGGTCCCATCCCCATGTAAATGGACTGAGGCAGAATATCAGACTGTCCTGTAATCTAACAACAAATATCAGAGAGGCTCAAACACTTTGTGTCAGTCACAGACGGACGGGGACGGCCCGGGTTGTTATCAGTTTAAATGCCAGCGTCCACGATAGTATCAGGGTACATTAGTGCATGTGGCACGGGTGAAGTGCTTATCTGTGAAGCCACTGATAACACATTAGGATACATACGAGGTGAATGTGTGTCTTTTAGGAAAGGCCATGATTGTTTCAGTGAAACTGTGCCAACCTGCAGTCTGTACATATTAAAGCAGCCCGGCTCTGAAGTGAAAGAGTCTGGGTCGCCCACTGAAAACAATCAGCTCAATTTAAAACGAAGAATATTAGAACCAAACTGAGTTTAGTCCCCAAAACCCAGAGAATGTGGTTAAATGTTGCAACACAGTGAGAAAAATCCCGCCTGTCCTCCAAATGACTGAAAAGTGTTTCTGGCTTTAAAGAACGGGAGAAAATGTCTTATCTGCGGCAGAACTCGTTCATGGCTTGTATGGAGGTGTCATCGTTTTCATTTCTGGCTAATCTGCCATCTGTTAACGCTTTATCGCTCACGACAGGCAGGCTGCACTTATTTAGTAATTTTGGCTCAAAATGTTTGAGGAGTTATGGTAATGTGAAGCATGCACGGGAAGATCTGAGTAGCCAGAGCAAGTCACTGATTTGGTTCCTAATTCAAATGCATGTCTGCCCTCATGTAACCTGTGAGTGTGAGATGTAACATTTGCTAGAAAGAAAGCAGGAGTCTATTTATTGACTGAAGCGTATCACAGCTTCACTGTTGCGTGCAGCGGAGACGTGTCATCGTTTAATCTCAACCTGTGCTGAAGTTACAGTTTGGAGAGAACAAGCAGCTCGGAAGTGACGTCTCTGAACGGCGGTGGTTTTGGTGCTGACTGCGTAACAGCGTATCGCAATCCAATGTGATCCTTTCAGTGACTCTTTGATCTGACGGGTAAAACGTTTAGCTTTGGAGAACACTTGCTTTTTCTTAGGTGGATGTCATGTGTGGTGCTCCACTCAGTGACCATCGTTGAAATGTTGGAAGAAGTTCTAATGATCTGTATGCTAACAAGCCCTACTTTCAAACATGTAGTGATGCTGGAGGTCTGTGGTTTCACTGGAGTAAAAGCCACAGGCGTACTCTGTTTACTTATTTTCTTTGCTGTGTTGTCTGAGCAACACCCTGTGACCCCAACAGAAAGTCTCTATGAGGACCCTTGCAGTATGACTGGATAGCTCAGTTGTCAGGGTGAGCGTACTTGAACATTAATTGCTAAATGCAGATCATCACACTTGAAAAGGTTCAAGCAGCCACACCTTGTAACTTTATGTTGAGCCGACTTCTTGTTTTGGGGGTGATTTCGTTAGTACATTCATGACGAAATAGGTGAGGTCTGTTCTTTCTCTTAGACACACATACGTGTGTGTGTGTGTGTGTGTGTGTGTGTGTGTGTGTGAGAAAGGTGGCGGTTGCCCGAGCTTGTCAGCAGCCACGTATGTTTGCTTTCAGTGTGTGTGGAGTCAACCCGGCCGCGGGCTCATGGGTTCAAAAGAGGAAGGATTGTGTTAGACAGGAAGTGACTCAGTCCCTGTTGATTTTAATATCTCCCACTGTTGCCACAGAAACCCACAGTTGTCATAGCAACAGGTTCCGGTGTGAGTGGAGCCGGGTTGCTGCGAGGCTGCGTGCGCTCTGATTCTGTGTGATTGTACTTCTGCAGTGAAGGTGTGTGTTGCCCCTCGTCCGTCACCGGCTCACACGGGCGGGCATCAGGAAATCCTTGGAATGATTTCGGAGTATCTGACATTCCTGCTTCAGTTGGGCGGCTTTTTTTTTACCCCTGAAATGCTTTCTAGGATTTGTAAATTTGGTAAATCAGGACACTTGAGAGGAAAAGAGCACATTTTAGGTGAGCAAAGCACTAAGTATGAAATGTGGGGTCACATGAGCTTCCTGTGTTTTTCACACTGCGTTGCTGGAAGAAAGCATATGTGAGACCATATTGGTAAATTCGATATTTAGCTAAGTTCTTGCCTTAGTTTGGGAACCTAAACTATTTCAATTTGTCGGCATTAATATGCTGATAATATAAGATCACACCATTCAACATGTGACACTTGTTCATTTTTCTTTTCAAGACTTCACTCTGATGGCACAGCCTGCTGATCACACAGATTGTCACAGAGCTGTCATTACACAGTTCAGAATGGACCCGATTATATAAATATAAAAATATGCCACAGCGTGCTGCTTTTTGGTTGGGATTGTCAGTCTGAAGGAATCAAGGGACGTTACATCAGTCTTTGAGAGGGGGGGCTTTTGGACGAGGACGAGCCCTAAAAGCCCTGCAGCTGTGTTCTCAGCACTTCCATCCACATGCACTTCATCAATGTTGTTGGCTGAAAGAGTTCACAAATGCTGCTGGTGGTAAGTGAAGACTAAAACCAGATGCTGCTACTACAACTTTCTCCCACGAGGACTCACAACTCCCTCAGGAAAATGAGTGAAAATCACTGTCGGATTGTAAAAGAAGGAAAATATTAGACGCTGTTCAGCTGGATGCTAAACGATGGGCTCACTGCCCCGATCCCGGAGGAAGCAGACAGTCTGCATGATCAGGCAGCTCAGCAATTCCCAAGAGCTCAGTGTGATGCAGGCGTGTCTGATACACACAGTGGCCTGGAGAAGCGTTCGGGCCTGTAATTATGGGCCACGTTTCTGTGCGTCAACATGAAACTGACTCTGATATAAAACTGGAGAAGGACTGTATGACGGCAGTCATTACTAATCTTTGAAATTACCGTTAGTAATAGACTTTTTATCATAAAATGAAAGTTACAAACTGACCTCTACCAGCTGAATGAAAGTGGAGCTTTTAACCAGCACAGCCTCCCAGTTGGCATCGAGGAGCAGGTGCTGCAAAGACACGCCTGCCTGTGTCTGTTTGAATAGCGGTTACGTTACGTTGGCTTCGCCTCATTAACACAGGACTTTTTGTCTCACTGTGAGCTCCAAGATCACTCCAACTGTTTCACTACCCATCCTGCATTGCAACAATGGCCTATGAGTGTGAAAATATATTTCAATATTTTGAAATCTTTAATATTATTTTGAAATCAGATTTCAATTTCTGATGTTGACGTTACTGTAATAGTGAGGTAGCAATCATCAAATGTAAAAGCCTCATCAATCATAGTGATAGTGACCACAGTGATCCTTACTGATGCTCATTTCTGCTGTAAACTCCTTTTACTTGGAAGCGTTTGGGAATTGACTTGTTTCTAGAACAGCCTCAAGTGGCCATTGCAGGTACTGCAGCTTTTACCACTTGTGTGTTGGCTTCATTTCTTAGCCCTGAAGGTGGCGTTGGGCAGGACGCCCTGTTTTCTTAAAATTAACAAACATGATTTTTCAACATTTCTCTGGTTTGTGAATATCAGACAAACCTGGAGGAAAGGATTCAGTAACGCGTGTGTGTCTGTGTGTGTGTGTGCGTGCGTGTATCTGTGTGTGTCTGTGTGTGCGTGCGTTTATCTGTGTGCGTCTGTGTGCGTGCGGTCCTGGATAAACCAGTCTGGGTTATTTCCCTTCTTTACATTAGTTTCTACCAGACTTAATCCAACTGCCCCACTAGCTGATCACAGCTTTGTTTCCAAGGGAAGTCTACGATGTTTGATGAAGACACAATTCCTCTGTTGATTTAAATAGTCTGTTGCCAGTAGCGGCACAGTATTTGCTCTTGACCTCTACAAGAACGACTCCTCTGAGTGACGGCGTCCCGGGCCGTTGGTGGCAGGAATCTGTTACAGTTGTTACATCAGAGTTTCAGGCAGTGAAGCGACTCCATGTAGGGAACACCTGCAGAGAAAGGCCGGGGCACAGGAATGCAGCGAGTGTGTGTGGTATGATATGAATGCATGTGACAGATGCACAGCAGGGCGTGAGCCTGTACCTGGCTGTGGGAATGCACCGCCATCGCTCCAACACTACTACTGTCAGATGTGTATTCGAGTGTCGATACAGACACAAGTGCCCGTTTCATACCTGCCAGCCGGCAGACGGATGCAAACGACAGCAGGTTTTATCGCTCTTATCTTCATGTTCCCATTAAATGCACAGAAGCAAGCAGTGAGGCTCAGGCAACCTGCTCTTTATCACACCATATTTGAATGGTAAGTGAGCCGCGCAGCTCTGCTAGCACAGAGGTGTCTGCTGAGCTCCGTTCACTGGAGAGGCCATGATTATTATGATTATTATGATTATTTTCATTGTCTAGTAATCCAGCAGCTGCCCCCCCCCCCCCCCCCCCCCCCCCCCCCCATTTCATGAAAAAGAAAAAATCCAAAGTAGAAATCCAGTCGTCCTGTTTGAGAAGGTGAAAGCAGCGTTTTTGGGTAACATTTACATAAGAAGAAACTTATCTTATATCTAATGTTTCTGAAGTTTTGCTTCAATTTTCTTTCACTTTCTGCTCCTTTCGTGCAGTGTGCAGTGGGAATGCAGTCAGACATGTTTTCAGTGTGATACTATTTTTATTGATCCAGGCTACACATTCAGACATTTCATACATTTCATACATTTCATACATTTCATACATTGCCACAAACAGAAAACAATTTCAGGTAGTCTCAGTGCACAGATGGCACACAGTGTCATGTGGGTTACAATTTTTTTTTCTCATGATCATTTCCTGTCTGTATGTTCTGCAGTGTAGTGAAGCTGGGTGCGAGTCACGCACTCAGCATATGTTTTCTGCAGATCACGATGTTGTGTTTGGGGTGTAGGAGCGGGTCGTGACAGGTTACCCCCCCAAAGCTGACGGCACCATGCGCAGCATACTGTAAGCAGCAGAGGAGCATGTGTTTGTTTTGGGTGAAAAAGAGGGGCAGAGGTTACCTGTTTGATTTTACAGTATGGGCTGGTAAACTGATAGTATAGCTGGGTTTTTCCAGTTCAAAATTGGCCTTTAGCAGAGTGACTATACAAAAGGCATGTGTTACCTAATTGGACAAAAATGTGTGTGTGTCGATGTTATTTCTGTCCATTTGTTACAAAAAAATCAGTACCTTTATATGATATAGTTTATTTATTCCAGATTTGGAAAATAATCTTGTTACAACAATAACAAAAAAATTAAAAATGTTTTGGGGAAAAAAATGGATTTAAAAGAAAACACTGAGTGGCAGTTATTTTAGGAAGGAAAAACTTTGTCATCTTCCAACTTGAGTTTCTTCTAATTTGTCCATTGGACATGAATTCTTGTTTTTTTTTTTAAAGTTTTTTAATTAAAACTCACAGCCTGTTCAAAAGAACAAGGAGGAAGTGATAAAACTATTGTCCAGGCGTAGGTGGAATCCTGACTGACTTTTATGGTCAGATCAGAGATCGGACTCACCTGTCAGGTTAAAGAAGTAAAACGACAACAAACAATTCTTTTACCTGCAGACACCACGAAGCTGAGAGATATAAGTGAAACAGATGAATGCGCTGTAAATCTAAATGCTCAGAGTTTATAAAAGGTTTTTGTTGTCTCCATCTTTTATACTTGTCCATTAATATTACAGCATCCTGAGTGGGTGTCTGGAAGGTTCCAGATTGTAGGTGCCAAAATCACGTGCATCACTCACCATGAAAATGTTATAATTGATAACAGAGGTGTGGTTACGTAGTCAGTTTGTGCTTCGTACCCTCTCAGAAGCACTTCAGTCACCAGGTCAGTGTGTACCACCGATGTCGTCCAGCTGCCATCTGTGGTATTAGTCCTGCCGCTGACAGCGCGCTGAGGTGGCGAGATTAAGAACAGGAAGGTGTCTGGCTTTGTTTTCTTTTGTGAGAGTGTGGTTCATTTTCAGGTCTATTAACAGCTCACAGAATGTCTCGTACGTATTTACATGACAGTTTTCCTGCAAAATGTTAGAAAGGATTTGGATTTGAAAACTGAAAAGAAATGGCAGTGCAGTTATGTAAATGACTGAAACAGGTTGCAATGACTCATTGCTGGAACTTTCCGTTATAAAGCTTAGATTAAACCAGTTTTGTGTCCCTCTTTGATTTGGAGCCCAAGAGGCGGTCGTGCTTTGGTTGTTGGACAGACGAACAAATGAAATGTGAGAATTCGTGGCACTGATTAGGTGCTACGCTAACGGTTTCCCCGCTGGTCTCAGTACTAAGCTAACCTTGCTGGCTGCTGGTTATGTTCAGCACACGCAAACGAGAGTGAACTCCGCAAGAAACCGAACATGTGAATCTAAAAAAATACGCCAACGACTTAAGCATTTTGGGAAAGTTACATCGACTCTAACTTAGCGCTATAGCTTACTTTCCATAACAGCCACTCGTCATGTGTAGCCCACATAACTGCTCTAAGATCATTTATTGTATCCATTATGTTTAAGGTCACTGCAAATGATGAACCCAGTCATTGTTCTTTATTGATTCCCCTTCTCTGATCTTTTTCCTCCCACCCACACTTCGCAAACAGAATTTGGGTATGCTTTGCACGAGAGTTGAACCTTTACTCTGAATAAGACAGCACAAAGGTCAAATGATGCTGTAACTGTGAAGCTCTTAGTGTAATGCTACCAGGTCTCATACACAACGACAAACAAGTTTCCTTCTACTATTCAACCTCAAAGCCAGCCATACTGCTGTGATGTAACTGTAGATACCTGTGTGCGGCTGTTGTGCTCTAAAATACTGCAGTTGTAGTTGATTAGTTTGGGATTTTTTCGTGGACTTTGGTAATAAATTTGAAGGTGAACTAACAAAAAACCTAGCTTGTTGCCATGACGACAGCAGAGTTTACCTGTGATTTCACCCTCGCTGACACTGACTGACATGCTGCACTCAGGCTGTTTTTGCTCAGATGAAATCCATCCTTCAGGTCATAGTAAACGCTGTTGGACAGCAAAAGTGTGTCACCTCTTAAAATGGGGAAAACATTTCGCCCATCACTTAACAGTGATGAGAATTTCTTCACAGACGAGGTGGTCGACAGTGGGGAGAGATATCACAAGTGGCACAGTGAGGTGGTTGTTGGGTTACATCATTGGCAGCTGACGACGAGGCCACTAAGCTCTTGTTATACGAGTGGAAATCTTTGGGATTTTTGTGTAATCTGTTTAAATCCTTGTACTTTATTCAGCATAAATTCTATAGCAATAACTCTAAATTGAAAATCAAACTGCTCTGCTCCCTTTCAATTAGAGAAGTAACTAGTTCAGTCAACCTCACGGCAGATATGAGCTGACGGTGCAGTCAACGAATGCGACTGCCGCTAACAACATCCACTTTTCCTTCTTTCTTTTTGTGGCTGCTGCTACTTCTCTCGCACACTAAGAAACTCTCTTCCCGCAACACAAAATCCACTCACACAGGCGCATTAAGCTGTATCTACCTTCATTTGCTTAATGAATGAAAATGCTCTTGGTGCAGATTGTGTGTTTCTCTCTGCTTTCACAATGCTCTAAGCTAACGCTAGCCTTTCTGCTAACCAGAGGTGTGGCTGAGTCACTGCAACAACCAATCACTCACGCTTTTCTTCATGAAGGTTTAGCCAAGTATGTTTAATATTATTTGTCTTGTTAAAGAAAGCAATAAAATTAATAATTGTGTTGTCCTGTTAATGCTATGCAGTGAGTGTTAATTTTATCAGTAGCTCAATAGCCACATTAGATTTTACAGCTAATTAGCTTTGACAGCTAATGTGGCTATTGGGTAACTGACATTAGCTAAAGGGCTAATATTAATGTGTGCGCTGGATACATTAATATTTATGACAGCCAGAGCTTCACTGACGTCTCAAAGTTCCTCATGTTAAGTCTTGTGAACGTCTATTCTTCAAGGGTTCGAGGTGTTGGGTGAAAGTGAAAGAGGCCAAAGATGTATTTAGATATCAATTAACATATATCTTCTTTTTTTCAGGCGAACTTACATAAAAGGTTATAATAAGCTTTATTCTTGGCCACGGCAAGAGACTAGGAATCATTCTTTTATATGTAAGGCAACAACAGATGTCAGGTTTATATAGTGGATTGTCATTTATGCTTAGAAATATCTACTCATATGCTTAGAGTTTTATAATCAGTGTCATGTTGGTAGAGGTTTGATTCTTAGTAGCCTGTGGAGACTCTGTGTGCCTCCCAGAGCACTCTGGCATGCACGCACAACTTAAGGTCAGGAGAGAGGTTATATCTGCTCTTAATGAACCCTAATGAACCTATGTATATTCATGTAACCTCAATAAAAGAGCAGTGTTATGGGGGAGCGGACGAGAGCGACTGGGGTCAAGCGAAGGGGCGGCGTTTGTCCAGTTCTCTCCCGTGCACGAGAAACATAAAGAACTTTGCCTGCTCGTGTCTTGCTTTTGCTGTGTAATTAAATTGTCTTCAACGTTCCAACGAATAGGTTTAAGCTACAAACCTATCAACAGACAAGACTGTTTTCCTAACTTTATAAAATAAAATTTAAGACACGAATAAATCCGTGAACATAATTTTACTGAAGTGATATTTGATTAGTAAAATAAAAAAATGACATGTTGGTGTTGTTTATTTGGACCACACTTATTTTAGCTCTGTGTGAGTCTTTCACTGCACGCTGCTCACATTTACACTCACACTAGGTTCTGTTCCCTGCTCTCGGTATCACTGAGTGCACCCCTCACAGCTGTGCTGAAGAGAAATTAATCTAAATTAAGGTTGACACAACACATTATGTTACATGGAGTTATCACATTATGTGACCTGTAAACTCTTGACCCTTTGTTATTAGCTTGCCTCATGCTGTGTTAGCATAGTGTTGAATATATGATATGAGAGAGACATCTGTGGAGTGCAGAATTTCTCATCACACATTAACCCGTGACACGATAAAGTTTCTTTCTTATTGTCTTCTTAATACGTGGGAACGGTGCGACGTCAATATCTTTTAATCTTAGCTCAAGAGAAGCCAGTCGAATAAACCACCTATCATGCTAAACACAAGGATCCTCTGTGTTTTATCTTTTATCTGAGCTTTTACATCGTATTGTCGTTCGTCCCTTACTTGCCTGTCATCTGACACCCACAGTACTGAAAAGAAGATTTTAGGACGTTTATGCTTAAAAAAGGAAAACGAACATCGATTGCATGGACGAAGAGAATTGAAGCAACAGCAATGAAAGGCTTTAAACTGTAAATCTGTATTTTGGTGTTGAAGTTAAGATTAGGACTGTCCCCATGCCGAGCGTCATGTTGCAGTGTAAAACAGAAGCCCAGTTTTCTCACTCTTCAAGAGCAGCACAGTTCCTCCTAAAGCTCCGGCCAACTGCCTGCAGCTTCCTGTTTTCAAAAGTTTCCCAACGCTGTTGTGTACAGCTGCTGCTGCTGCTGCAATACTTGTTACGTAATGTCACAGCCTGGGTAGGAGGTGAGAAGTGGCCTCTTACAGTCGTCAGGTGACTAAACCTGAAGGCTCAGCTGATGTGCTCATTCATTCCATGTCATCCTTGGAATGAAAAGCTTCCAAGGATGACATTTTTGTTTTATTCATTCTGAGCAAAGTTTTATTTTTGTTGGTGAAATTTCAGTAAAAACACTTGTTCACTAGTTTCTTCTCTTTTTCTTTGCTTGGTTGTTTTAACAGGAAACTCAGCTTTCCTCTGCTCTTTGTGCCTTTTGAGACACGAGTCTTCATCGTAGTATTCAGTGTAGTATTTTGGGTATTTGTGTAAATACTACCTGCTGCCTGTTTCCTGGGAGACAGCGAGGCGTCCCAGAAAACAGGCCTGAGTCACTCGGCTGGCAGTAAACAGTTGAGAATGAGGGAATGAGATGGGAATGAAAGGGAGAGGGATTAGTGCTCCATAAATGCCCTGCGGGAAAGGTCCTGCCCTACCTCCACCTGTGAAACTTGAGACTGCACTCTGGACTTCACAATAGTTTCGTCCCTGCTCACCAACCCCCTGCTGTACTGTACATCAGCTGTTATTTGACCTCAGGTGACCTCGGGACTCGAGTAAAGGCAGGTCGGACGTGCTTGGACTCACATTCTTGGGGCTCTACGAGAGCTGCTTTGCATACTTCACAGTTCCAAGTCGTCCTTATTTTTCGGATAAGTTAATGTTCATCTTCTGTCTTAAAAAGGCTTTTTGAGTCCTGATAACGATAAGGTTTCAGCAGCAGCTGTGTGCCTCACAGCAGCGGTTTGGGGACCGCTGCCTTAGATAACTGCATTATCTACATCAGCTCTCTCTGACATCATACAGAGTCAAGGACAGGAAAAAGTGTCTGAAACAAAGCAGCTGGTGTAGCCTGAATCTTGAGCTTTTGTTGCACATGCCTGCATATGTGCTGAGCTCACGTTTAACACGAGAATGCAGCAGAATGTCCAAGGTGGCAAATAATAAATCCATCAAAGCCTTCTGTAGCATAAAGGACAGCAGAGGGTTGTGTGGAGCAGGCGTGGGTGAGTGCAGGGTAACTTTGCTGTCACAGACAGGACAGGCTGTTTGACTGTGAGTGGGGAAAGTGCAAGGTCACTTGGTGCACAGATTCCAGTGTTGCAGCAAAGCATGTAATGGACAACTTGGCTTTCACTCATCTTTCTTTGTATTCCCTCCTGTCGTTTCTCTCCTCGTCTCCCTCCATCACTCACAGCCTCGTTTTCCATGAAACGCAGTCAGATTCCCACTGGGCTGGATTGGCCTGTGGTGTTAGAGTTGTGGCTGAGCATACACACCTTCCTTAAGCATCACAGAGGTTCACAGAGCAGGACATAGAGGTCATGTGTGCCTTGACATTGTGCTGCTGCTAGATAAGGCTCACCACACATCATTTGCCTTTCCAGCTATTATGTAAACACCACTTCCTACCCTTCTCTTTTCAGGCACACACAGAAATAGGTCTGTAATGCTGGGGAACAATGCGAGACTGAGCTCACGTCGATAAGTGCCGAAGCTCGGCGCTGTCGTCACTCAGCCTTTTCCTGCTTTTCTCCACAGCTCGGTCCATCCACAGGCTAAAAGTGGCCCAATGTTAGGCCTGGTGATTAGAGCAGGGCGATATGACCAAAAATATTTATCACGATATACATTTGAAAATTTGCGATAACAATATAACTGACGATATAATTGACACTAGACAAAATACTTTACAACTCCACAACTTTATTAGTGCAAAAAACCCCATCAATGTATTTTCACTTAAACAAGCAGCTGTTTTTTATGTGCATTAAAGTTGTTGTGCATTAAATGTAACAGTGAAAATTCCTTGCTGACAGTTTAACCAAAAGGCATTTCCAGTGGAAATTGGCCGACATATCCTCAGCATAAGCATGCATAATATCCACAAAACTTAAAAAGAGGTTATACACACACAATATTATGTTGAAGCACAGTACGTATCACTCCGCGAGGCTCCAGCCTACGATAGCCGTAATGCTCCGACAATCCATCAAGTGGTGCGGGTTCGTAGCTTAGCAAAGTCGTACTAAAACATTTGACAGATTTTCGAGCACCGTGTACATAAAATCGTTTCGAGGTCAGTAAACACAACCAGAATTCATACATAAGGCACACGGGATTATAAGGGGCACTGTCGATTTTCAGAAAAATAAATAAAAGGATTGATTTTAAGTGTGCCGTATTTTCCAAACAACACGGTAATAACGACGGCCCGCTAGCATGCGCTACCAAAAATAGTGCTTTGGTGTGTATCTGATGGACAAAAGCTAAACCAGTTCCACACCACTGAAGTTGCAGCATTTTTACAAACCAGTTCTGGTTCATCCGTTTCATTCAATGATCCGTTTTCGCTCTTCTCATTCTTCGTCGCCGCCATGTGCATATGTAAACATAGGCACTGTGCATGCACGTTTTACCCATATTCTATCGCGATATTTCATTTTCCTATCCTTGCCCAAAATGACACCGGTATTACCGTGAACGGTATGATATAGCCCAGCCCTACTGGTGATGCATGTGTTTCTGCTCATCGCACCAATGAATACGTCTGTCGCAGGGACCGTTCTCCACAGGGGCATTCCCATTTTAACCAGGATGGTAATCCTGCAAACTGCCATTTGATGAGGTCCCGGATATTTCTCCTGTTGGATTGGGTGTCACAGTAAAATAGCATAGAAATCAAACCTGCTGCACAGCACGGTTATTGCATGTATTACATGATGGAACTAAATGTCCAACCACGCCGGGCTCGTCTGGTTTGGGAGGTTTCAGTCAAATGCTGCATTCGTGACACGAAGAAGATTTCAAGTGGAGCGAGCATCGTTGGACAAACAGCGGCTGCTGTGGTTGGGTAAAAACGTGGTCACGTTTTCTGTGATTGTGATTCAACAGCCACTCCTTTGTTTCTTTCATCTCAGAGCCCTCAAACAGAAGCTCTCATCGAGCTGTAGCTATGCAGACTCCTGTCACAGCATTCATCTATACGTTTCCCCTACACTGTGACCACAACACTGTGCAATCAGTTCAAGTGATTCATGGCTACTCAGCTAATTCAGTTCACTTGCATTAGAACCAAATAAACCGTATCAGCATTCCCAGGTTTAGCCAATCCAGGATTATCCAGTTAATCCTGGATCTTTTAAGCGATGTAAAAAGAACAAGCTCCATAGGTGTGGACGTGAGGCTTTACTGGTGCTTGGCTCACTAAACCAAAACTTATTCCTACAGTTCTGTCACAATATAACATATAAACTACAATTTGATCAAAGGTTTCTTTTGTAATGAGCAGGAAATGTATTTAACATAAATGAACTAGTTGGACTAACCATAAAAGCTTTGAGCTAGTCTCGCTGTCTCTGACCTCAGTTGCTGAATTTTCTAGTGTTACTAGTACTCAGGATTTAATTGGACTCCCATGTGAAATAATCTGGTTATAAATGGTAAAAAATTAAAAGCATGAAATGAAGAAAGATCATCAACCAGGTGTGAGATCATTCTGTCCGACCATAATAAAACAGCACTGAGTGTGGTTCATGCTATCATAAGCAAACATATTTGATCATGTGACTAAAATGCTGAATTGTCATTTCCTGCGGCAGTGCTTGACTTCTGCTTTTTAGTGGGATTTTCTTCATAAAGGACTTTTTATTTTCCCCTCAAACATACAATTTCTAAATGCTGGTTTCTTAATTACGGTTCATCAGTGTAATTACCTGCCTCACATTAGACACATGTCTATCATGCTAAACCAATATAATTTCACTAATGTGCACACTCGACTCACTGAAGCACATTATCGTTCTTTATAGCCCTGACCTAACTGTTCCAAACAATGAGGCATTGAAACCTATGAGGCTGCTCCCTGAGAGGCATCGGGCAGCAGTGACTCAGCTGTACAGTAACCAGGCGTGTGGCCTGCACAGCCTATATTTCTGAGCTGTTATCAAACGTTAACGGTGTGTCTGTGTCCAAAAGTGAAACCTGGGGAAAAGGGAAGCGACTGAAGTTAGCTTATGTTATTAACGCTCCGCCTCCATCTCAAACCCACCATCCTAGCAAAGAGAGTGCAGGGCAAGTATAGGCCGTTTGATTTAAGTTATGCAGGAAAACAAGAGGATGCGCCTCGATAGCAGGCAGAGGCGTGGTCGGTGTGTCTTCCTGGAGTAACAGCGGTCAGTAGCAGACCTCTTCCTATGAGACTGACCTCTGAACTCAGCACTGACATCGGCTTCCTGAAAGCGTGCAGGACCTGAGGAGGAATGAGACAATAATTCCTGCAGTTTCCCTCTGTGTCCTGTGCTGTTAGGGTAGAATAGTCTTTGTCATTATACAAGGACAACAACATAACTCTGCTGTGATCAGCAAAATAACATTAAGTATAAATATTAAAAATGATAAATAGATTATTAAACCTGAGACAGTGCTTATATAGGGGTACATGAGTGTCCTGACAGTTATCAGTGCACCTCGTTGTATGTGGAGGGGTGGGGCTGATGGAGGCCACAGCCCGAGGAAGAAGCTCCTCTTGGTCTGTTTGTGTGGGATTGTATTAGTCTGTGGTGTGGGCCCTCCAGCTGTACGGCCCTGCCACAGTCCAGCAGCTGTGCAGCTTCTGCACCGCACTGCGATGCAGTCTGTTAGGATGCTCTCTATGGTGGTCCTGGAGAAGTTTAGCAGCAGTTTCTGGGGCTGGAGCTGTGCTTCCTAAGGAAGGACAGCTGTCTGCTTTTTCAAAAGAAAAGGTTCCTTTCAAAACAAAGATCTATGGATCCAGCAGCAGATGTTCAGCTCGAGGCTGATTCTTTGCAGTGCTGGGGACTAACAGAGTACATGTACTGCCGTTACATATTTAAAATACAAAATATAAGTAACTGTATTCTGTTACAGTTACCGTTTAAAAAGGTAGTATTCAGAATACAGTTACTTTGTTGAAATAAATGGATTACACGGCGGTCTTTTCCTGTTTCATATGTTCGGCTATGCCCTCTCTGTTTTTGGGGCTCTAGAGGCTCTGATGTCTGTGTCTCAGTCTCGTGACCCATGTCACCTCTACTTGCAGGAGCATAATGATGTGAAGAAATATTTTAAAAAATTATTTACAAAAATGATTTAATATGAAGGCAACAGGCAGAGTGTTACAGGCATCGCCCTAAAGCATGTAGCCTGATGGGCAGTGTAGTCCGTGCTGCAGGGAGAATGGACTGTCATACCCGTTATGTGTCTGAGAGCGAGGGAGGGAGAAAAAGGAAAAGTACGATCTGTCATCGAGCAGAAACGGGAGCTGGAAACATGTAAATATAATAATAACCACTGCAGCCAAGAAGAGTGCCTGACGAGCCCAGTTGTAAGTAAGCTATTAAGACTCGACTGTACACCGTGTTCGTGTTTTCCTCTGAAACAATAAGTTCTGTTGGAGCAGCCTTTCAACGCCTCTCTCTGTCTCTGCTAGCAAAGTTGACCCAGACAACAAAGTAAAGCTAGTTTTCAGCTACGAGCCCGACACGAACCCGACGTATTAGCCAGAGGTCTCTTTACTACGGTTCAGAGCCGCGGACCTGTTTTATATACGCACGGAATAATTTTCTACACGAGATCGTTGCAAAAAGTGCAGCCTTACCTAATGTCCACCTACTGTTACTCATTTATATTAAGATTTAAGCATCTAGTTGGTATGACGAGTAACCTTCAGTAACAGTAATAAATCACATTCATGTAGTTGTAAAAAAGCATGATAATATATTAAGTAATCCAAAGTATTCAGAATACGATGGAATACGTTACAAAATACATTTTGGGGCATGTAATCTGTAATCTGTAGTGGAATACACTTTAAAAGTAACCTCCCAACACTGGTTATTTGGCCTTGTAGTTTATTCTGCATATTACTGTTACTTTCACAAACTTCTACAGCTCCACAGATGAGACTTATTATCAGAAAGTAACAACTTTAGAATTCCTGTCTTTAAAAAATCATCCATGTCTGAATCACAGCAGTGTAACGTTATTGTCATCATTATGAAACCACACTCATGTAGATTGATTTAGTTTGATGTCTTCTTACCATTTTAAAAAAGTAACCTGACCTTGAGCCTGGTTTTCACGCGCTGCATTACATCATGTTAGCGGTCTGTGAAGTGATTAAACTGAAACTTAAGTAAAAGCAGGACGATGAGCATCAAACATCTGCACTTCTTCGTGAATACGTATATTCAGTGTGAGTGTCAGCACTGAATGTTAGTGCTTCTCAACAGAAATCATTAAACTGGTACTTCCAGTGTAAACTGTTGCTAGCTAGTATACATATTGAAAGCTGTCTCCTAAATAAGGGCCTTGTTGGAAAAAGTATTAAAAATAATCTTAATTGTCACTAATTTGCTTTGTCTCATGTTTTTAGTATCGGTCCAATATTATCATTGAAGTGTGAACATTTGATTTGGTTTAGTTTCACAAACATGAATCCTGACTTAATGTCCGTGTGAAAGCGTGCAGCTCTTAAACTCTTTTGTCGAGTGGGACAAAAAAACTTGATATCAGAAGTTTTCTAATGGTGATCTTTTTGGTATGACATGAATGTAGCTTTAGCCTTCGATGAGCTTGTCCCAGAGGACGTTCTTGAACCGTCACGTCTTTGATAAGACTGTTTACAGCCATTCTAGAGACTTCAGATAACATTTTCATATTTGTGGTTATTTTTTGAATTGTAGACACGCCTGTAAATGTCACACGGATCATTTTTGGCAGCTCTTTGCCGTAGTTAACGACAAACAATTCAGAGATCCCATTCATGGCCGCCGTCCTTCCCAGTTAAGTGGAGGGTGTGTCTGTATTTGGGGGGAAAAGGGGAATGTGTATAGCCTTGATAAAAGAGCCATTACTGAGCAGCCTTTGTGGAGCCTTTCACTGCTCCCATGTGCAGTGAAAGGGGGGGCTTGTTCCTGCCTGGCAGGCCCGAGCCCTGCGCTGTGGGTCCGTCACCTCAGCCTCAATAGCAGGCCTGTCTGGAGACCCTGTGTCACGACTTCCTGAGAGGGAAGTTGTTTCAGCTGGTGGTTCGCTGGCTTCTCACGTTGGAAAATGTTGCTGTGAATGTTTCGTCACACAAGTGTCTTAACAAGAGCTTAGACGTGGATGTTGCCTAAAAATGAGCCTCTGTACTTTGTATTTGATTAAATAAAGTCAGAGACAGTTTTCACAAGTGTGTGTGTGTGTGTGTGTGTGTGTGTGTGTGTGTGTGTGAAGGACAGTCTGTCTGTAGGAGGAAAGGAATCTTGTAATCAGCGTATAGTTAACCTTGTGCTGTTTCTGAAGAGTGGGAGTGTTTCCTTAGCGAATGCTAACACAGGCTGTCTGTTCAAAAGAACACATTTCATTTCACTGCCTTCACACTGTGATGTCACACAGATAAAACTCAGAGTAGTTTCATAAGCAGTATTAGAGCAGAAAAGTTCGCCATGCTGTTACACGCCACCATGATGCTTTGCTGCAGGGGTCATTCCTCCTTTCATGAGTGTAAACTGACCCGTATTTAAGAGAATGAAAGGAGATGACAGGGTGATTTAAATTACATACTAACATTGGCTGGCTTCATATGTTGTTACTGGTAAGTGACATTTGCTGGTGGAATCTAGTCCACCAGTTGCGTCCCAGTGAGAGAGCTCAGCGTGTCTGCTCTGTGGCCCAGGGCTGACACTGTCACTCAGCGGGAATGCGCCTCCACAGTGTGACCTGGAAGAAATGAAATGTCACGCGTGAGGAATGCTGAGGGGTTAGCAGCACTAGCCAGGTTAGGGGGGTTTGTTGTCTTGGAGCTGCAGAGAATTAATACTGATGTGTGAAACGGATCAACACAGGAAGGAAAGCTGTGCTCTTTCCCCCTGAGATCAAGTCAAGACACTAGTTGGATCCTTTTTAACTGTGAGGTTGGACCTTTTGGACCTACGGCATTAATATTAAACCCGAGCAGGGCTTACTCCTTATTCATAATAACCAATGAATCAGGCTACGGTAGGAAAATGTTTCTGTGGAAACTTCTGATGGCCGATGTGTTTATATTTTAATGGCATTTATCCTGAAATAAAACTTGCTATACAAAAAGAGCCGTTTTAGATGAAAGTGTTTTGCTCTTATTCTAATAGCAGGGGTGGCAGTCATGGAGGTGCAGTGTTGCTAACTGCACGTGCTAACACTAGCGTGCATTACATACAAAAAGTTGTTTGTGCTTTGGGTTAAAAACCAAAACTTCTCAGCTGCACTTCAGAGCAGGTTTCTGAGTATTTGTCAGAAAATGTTCTCGAGAGCGGTCTTGCTAAGTGTGTTGATTTAGCTTATAGCTATCGGCTATGGTTAGCTTTGTCGCCTTTAAACCTATTGGGGGAAATCTAAACATCAAGACCAAATATTCTTTGCATGCGTCTGTGATATTTGCTGTGAGCAATGACTCACTTTGTTTCATGGCCTTTAAGAGGCACTGCAGTGTTTCCATCTTCTCCTGAAGTTGTGCTTTTTGTTGACTGTAATGCATGATACGTGTTTGTGCTGCCCTCCTTGCAGATGGATGGAGGCCTGCCTGGATGAGGAGTTGCCTCCAACAACAGAGCTGGAGGAGGGGCTGAGAAACGGCGTTTATCTGGCCAAACTGGGCAACTTCTTTGCGCCGCAGACAGTTTCCCTCAAGAAGATTTACGACCGTGAGCAGACACGGTACAAGGTGAAAACATGCAGATGTTTATGCATTTGTCATTTATTTACTGTAATTTGTTACTGTGAGCCTTTGTTCTCCTCTGATGTAATACGTCTCTCTTACAGGCGACTGGTCTTCATTTTAGACACACAGACAATGTCATCCAGTGGCTCAACGCCATGGCGGAGAAGGGACTGCCAAAGGTAAGGCCGGCTCAAAGCCCACAGGGGACACAAATGTGCACAAACGGTCAGTTAAGCATTTACAACCGAGACTTACTGGATTGTGTTGGTTTTGCATATTGTCAGCCAGTTACGTGATGCTAGTGCTCGCATTCAAAGCACACGCTTTGTTTGACATTTCAATTTCTCACCCTCAAGACATCAAATGGTCCCAGGTAGCCTGAGCTAAGCTTGCAAAGAAGTGTGCTAGAGATGACGTTACAGTAAATATGTGACAGGGTGTCGGTCCTGCAGCCAGTGACTGTTAAAAGTAAACTTTGTCAGATTTAAATAAGCGGCTTAAGTCCTACAGTATTAATGGTGCCGTGTCAGTGTTGGGGGGTGGGGGGGCCATTCCTCCGACCTTGTTGTTTTCATGCGTTTGTCAGAATGGGAAACTGCTGGGACATTAAAAGTCACACAGTTTTAGTTTATTGCTCAGAATGTTTGGAGACACTTACTTTACCCGATGAGGTTTCTTTATCAACCGAGGTCATGATAGCAGCTACAGGTAATATCAGATTACAAATAAGATGCCAACCCCACAAAAAAGCAGTTCTTTATTTTTACTTTGTTCTTGCTTTTGAGTGGGATGTCAGAAACTCTGTAATTTAAATTTCCTCAGGCATTGAGCTGTTTGTCTGACCTGAGTGGGTGTGTTTTTTTTTTTTGCCTGATAATTAAACCAGACGAATGAACAATCGGATGGAAAAAGAGCTCGATGGCCACGGCTGCCAGACGACAGAGAAGGATCCTCAGAGCAGCGCTGAAGTGCAGCTCACCAATACTCAGTTTAAAGAGCACTGCCGTCCCTGTGCACCGTGACAGAACGGTGCTTGACTCTCGTGTCAAATGTTTAAAATCACTAAATGTAGCTTTTATATGAAAAGAATGAGTTTTAGGTTGATTCCCATTTTTGATGACAGCAGCGTTTTTCAGAGTGACTGATTGCTTCAAACAAGCTTTCCCTTCAGTGGACGTTGACTTTGATACTGTGGTCTGAACTCCTCGGACGCTCGGAGTGCTTTGGAGAAGTTGGCAGGTTTGTAAACTGTCCATTCAGGACCTGAAATGTCAGTAAAGGAGCACTCAGCCTAAAACGAGGAAACACTGGCCTGTTGTAGTAACGAGGCTCCTTTGTGAGAAATTTCCACATGAGCAAACTGGCAGCGTGTCATTTAGTTGGACGTGAATAAAATCGACTATCAGACATGAAAATGACCCGCTCGTAGCTGTGTTAAATGTTTCATTCCAGTTGTGCCACAGAGGCAGCGCCAGGGCGTGTGAACAGAAGAGCTGCATTGAGTAATCCCACCATTGAGCTAATATCCTGAGTCACTCCTGCACACATGCTGCGACATGATGAAACCGTTGTCTCTGTGTTTCAGATCTTCTACCCTGAGACCACAGACATATATGACCGGAAGAACATGCCACGCTGCATCTACTGCATACATGCACTCAGGTTTGTGTCTCGTCCTTTGAGTTTGATTTGACAGTAAGGACCCAGCTTTAGCCGCCCTGCAGTTCAGACTGCTGCTGAGGCTCTTTTTTAAAAGCATTAAAGCCTGGAGCGCTCAGCATATGGCGTGACTTTTGAAAGCGGCACAGAGTATGTGCCCATTTGTTTTGATTGCACGCTCAGGTGTAAAGGATGTTGATGCCTTCAAAGCCAGCAGAGCAGATGTTGTCATTGCTCTGAGCTCTGTAATTACCCTCCTAAAGAAAACACACACATGCTGCAGCACTGCCACAGAAATGTGCTCTACTGTAAACACTGGAGTGTGTGGTTTGTCCAACTGGTGCTGTGAGCTGCTGTACAGCAGCTTGTAAACCTTCACGGTTACCGTGGTGGTCGGTGTGTTAAGGCGGCTCTGAAACATCTTCTCAGATGAAGACATGGTGCCTCTGAAAACTGCCATCCCAAATCCTTCTTCTTCATCCTCTTGTGCTGCTGCTCTACTTCACAGCAAAACTAACTTTCCTACCTGTAACCTTTAGAGTTCACTTTTACACATCGCTGTTGTTCAGTCTAAATATCCTTTTAGCCCCAGATCAGCTGATTTATAGGCACATGCTGAATAATCACGTCTTCTTGGTTTGAACCTCTTCACAGTGATAATTAAAAGTAGTATTTCCAGCCTTTAGCAAAGGCACATACAGTACTTTTCATATATTTCATACATATTGGCTGTTCACTATTTGTCGATTGCGTCACCAAAAATGAAACGAGTAGTAAAATCCTGGAGTTGTTGGAGGTGTCAGCCAAGCGCTGGTGTTTATATCCGTTCCTGTGTGACGCTCATCTCTTCTTCTGCACATCTTCACTCATGTTTACTTCTTTTCTCCCCTGTGTTGCAGTCTGTACTTGTTCAAGTTGGGTCTGGCACCTCAGATCCAGGACCTGTATGGAAAAGTCGATTTCACTGGTAAGAGCGCGAGCCTGAACATGCGCATCTGTTTTCTTCGTTTGCTTCTTATTAACCCTTTAAAGCCGGTCAGAGCGGGCACGCTCCGCTTTGCGTAACTTTTTTTTAATCCCGGTAGAACCGGAACCGCGTGAGCTAGCGCAATAATTTTTTTTGCATATGAAACCAGAGGAGTTGTACTTACATCTTATGCCATCAGCTTGTTCTTGGTCACAGTTTCCTTCCACATATAGCTTTGCAAAAACTGCATAAAAAGCGCTTGCAGCAACACAAACATAATATTCCAGAAACACGCTTTGCCGATCCGATCAGCTGTTCGTAACACTTCCCACATTGAAAAAGACGTCAACGCGAACGATCGCATGTCTGCCATTTCCTGCCCGAAACCGGAAGTGACGTCATTTTCGCGGAAAATTTAGTTTTTTACTTGTAGGCCTTAAAAGCCTATACTGGTGTTTTTATAAGTCATGTTTGACTCTATACATTTCTGAATAGTTTCTGGGATGCTTAGGACTCATATTGCACTGCTGGAAATAGTTTATTTTGCTGCTTTTTTGCAAATTTGCACTATAATATTTATTTTCGTTTTTCCTGCAGTATATAAAAATTGCTGTATCTCAAAAATAAAACTATGAAGACACTCAAAATAAATTTCCTGTGGTGGGAAACTATTTTTTGCAACTTTTTTGTATTTAAAGTTTTGAGGGATAAGCCTCTTAAATTTCTGCAAGTAGAAATATATGTAAAAAAAAAAAAAAACAATTTTCAATGTTTTTGTAGTTTATTGCACTTTTTTGCAATTAATGTAGTTACTATGCACTTAATGCATACATATTATTAAAATATGGGCTATAACAGTTGTATTAATGTATATCAACTTGAAATGCTCCCAAAAATGGCACTACAACATAAAAAATATAATATAAGCTCTGGCGGACTTGGTTCTATGGTAGGTCTTAAAGGGTTAACGTCCTTATGTCGTCTTAAATCCAGACCACTGCCAAAGTTAGCGTGCCGCTTACAGGTAACCTGTGGTGCTCATTCTGTATTATGGTTAAACATCACGCTGCTGGGTTTCTTCTGATTGGCTTCCACTTGTAAACAAAAGCTTGGAGCAGCTATGCAGGGAATACTTTTACACTTCCCCTGACCTCATCACATGATGCTAAATGTCATGTCATTGCTATGAGCCTCCACCACTGTAACAACATACAGTAATATGTAAATCATGGTGAAACTGCCGTCAGCCTGAGAGCAGCACTGGCAGCGCTGCGAGTAAAGAGCAGAGGAGCTCCTGGAAATGTGAAAGTCATTAGTAACTGTCAGAGGGTTTCCTGTCAGCCCAGCTCAGCTCGCTGTCCCTGAGCCAGTCTCCAAAATCAGATTATCACACATGAGCCAGGAACAGTCTGTCTCTGCCCCCCCCAACCCTACTCCTTTCTCTCTTTTTCCCTCTCCGCTGCGATCCGTGGATCTGTTCCATCTGCTCTGTCTTCTCTCTCCCAGAGGAGGAGATCAACAACATGAAGAGCGAGCTGGAAAAGTATGGAATCCAGATGCCCGCCTTCAGCAAGATTGGTGGGATCCTGGCCAATGAGCTCTCAGTGGATGAAGCGGCATGTAAGCAGGGGCTCGGGTGTCGCGGGGAGGGGGCGGGCTCTCAGAGCTTCTAATAAATGCTTTAATGAAACGGATGCATTTCTTCCCAGCCGTCTCAGGATTATTCCAACTCAGGAATTTAGGACGTTTGATTGTTGATTAAGTAAGAAACCGTCGGCCTGCCTTTGTTTACTTCAGTCCAGTACAAAGCCAACCTGACATCACTGCGTCAGACGGCATCTCTACAGCCACAGACGATCAGAAACAAACACGTCACGTTTGTGCATTCTTCCAATAAATGATTCCTTAAATGGAGACGTGATCGATAAAGATCTGTTGATGAGTGACGCCTTTACTGTGTCGTATATAACACCAGTTATTCATTTAGTCAGCTGTGGCTCAAAGGACACAATTTTAACAGCCTGGTGAGGCAGCGATGTTACAATCCCACGTTTCAAAGTTTTTCCACAAAAACTAACAAAGTAAACGGTGTGACTGCTTCTCCTCCTCAGTGCACGCTGCTGTGATTGCCATAAATGAGGCCATTGACCAGGGCGTACCAGAGGGCACGCTGGCCGCTATGCAAAACCCCAACGCCATGCTGGTCAAACTGGATCCCAGCTGTGCTCAGCAGTACCACGACACGTTGTACCAGGCCAAAGGGAAGAAGGTGGCCAACTCACGCAAGCGGGTAACTGGATTTACCGTCCACTACTTTCACAGGGCCAGCAGTCACTAGCAGCCTGAGGCGCATTATTTTATAATTAAAGATGAAGGGAGCTCATAGCAGTCGCGTCTGCTTTTTGATTAGAAAATAATTGAAGGTTCAGCCTGAAGATGGAAGAAAATGTTGGCATTAGTCTGCGATGTGCTGAGAATGGCTAAAACGAAGCACTGCCATACTGATGCACTTTGAATGCATGGCCCCAACAACCCTTTAAGCGCACAAACATCTTATTCTAGTATCATGCAGTGCAAACGTGTAACGTGCTGCTCTGCTCTCACAGCAAATGGAGAACGCCGAGGCAGAGAGGGACATCTACGATGAGCTTCTTACCCAGGCAGAAATCCAAGGCAATGTCAATAAGGTCAACGGTAAGCTACATCAGCACACACACACACTCTGTGGTATTTACTGGATTCTGTGGTGCACTCGTGGAAATGCCGACCTCTCTCCAACAGTGAACAATGCTTTGAGTGAAGCTGAACAGGCCTTGCTGGGTGGAGATGAGGATAAGTTGTATGAGGCGCTGAAGGCCATGGGCATTCAGAACCTGCAGCCCCAGAACAAAGCCTGGTACCTGAAACAGCTGCAGGGTGACCGAGAGAACAAAGAGCAGGTGGGGTCAACAGTCTAACAGCCACCACTGTAGCAAGCCAGCGTCCCTCTTTCCACATTAACCTGGTTTCTCCTTCTTAGACGTCTCCAGGAGAAGCCCTGACTAAGGACGAGCTGCAGAGCGGCGTGGACGTGGCCAACGGGATAGCAGAGAGCTACCTAAAGAGTACGACTGTAACACCTGTGTTATAACAAAGTTATCTATGCGTTTGTAACTCTGTTCCTGTCTCTGTGCAGTGCTGAAAGCAGTGGAACGGATCAATAATGCAATCAGAGAAGGTGTGCCAGAAAAGACGGTGGAGGAGCTCATGAACCCTGACGCACAGCTGCCTGAGGTCTACCCGAGCGCTGCAGACCTCTACCAGAGAGAGCTAGCCAGCCTGCAGCAGCAGAGCCAAGAGGTACCCGGACCCAAAGCTCAGTGACTAATGTGAACGCTCACTGACACAGTTCTCAGCAGAGAAACATGTTCGTGTGGCCTTTAATGCCAATTACAGCAGCAGCTGACCGTCCTCCAGTTTATATCACAACAGGCGCTCTATTGGAATCCAGCCTGCTCTGATGATAGCACAGTTTATTTTAGCTTTCACTGAGACGTACACAAAACAGAAAGGACACTAAAGTCTGCACAGACTGAGGTAGGAAGTACTCCTAACCCAAGTTCTCATCTATGTGAGATATACTTTTTTTTCTTTACCCCAAAAAGTTTTTTCGTGTGTTTTCCACGACAGACATCAGAATCCGTCTTTTGTAGCACAGCATGTGCTCACCGTGATGGCAGCCATTGGGTTGTGAACTTGCCGTTGCCGTGTCTCCTTTGGCGCCAATAGTGACCTCATTGTGTGAGAGCGTCAACCACTAACCTATTAGCTAATGCTAGCGAGCCTGGTTAGCAAGCATAAAATGTGCAGGTGCAGTGTTGTCGTATCAAACTCACCTTACCAGTTTCTGTAACTAAGAAAGATTTTATTTATTTCCACATGGAATACTTTGGTCCTGTTTTCCATGCTCCATGTTTGAATTCCCATTTCCTACCCGAGCATGGAGCCATGCTTGGTGTATATTTATTATATACAGGACTGGAAGCGATGTGTATCTTACGACCTCCTTCATGACCGAGTAAACAGTGTAGTTGATTATTTTAGTAGCAATAATGGTAGTTTTACATATGAAGCGCTTTATGTTTCTGTCCCGCAGGGTAACCTTACCCACCCCGAGCTGCTCGTTGCCGTGGAGATGCTGTCATCAGTGGTGCTAATGAACGAGGCGCTGGACGTCGGAGACCGAGGGGCTCTCTGGAAACAACTGTCCAGCACCGTAACTGGACTCAGCAATGTTGAGGATGAGTACGCTCAGAGGTGAGCGCCTACGCCTGGCGTCATCGACACGTCCTTTGTCAAGTCTTGAGTGTTTCTGCGTGAACTCTTTACCCGTGTGCTCCTCAGATACATGGATGAACTGATGCGTCTTAAAGCAGCAGCCAAAGAGGAAGGGTCCGACTATCTGACCTGGAACGACATTCAGGCCTGCATCGACCAGGTCAACCTGGCTGTGCAGGAGGAGCATGAACGTAAGAGGCCACACGATCGCATCCATTCACGTCTTTGTCAGAAACTTCTGGCTGCTCGCTTGTTCACAGGTGTCTCACCTGGTAGATTGGTGTGTTTGCTGATCTCGTGTGTCCTCCCAGGATCAAACCACCACACCATGGAGCCACGATATTTCAGCAAAGTTTGAGATGTTGCTGATGCCATCCAAAAAATGCTGAACATCCTTCTGTTTTAAGGAGTTTCTGTCATTGATGACAGTCTTCCTAATTAAAAGTGTGATTTAGCGCCACAGTCTCAGACGTGCTCGCACAGCAAACATAAACGCGTGGCGCTGCTAGATCATCGGTTTGACACTTTGATATAAAGTTACACACTTTTAACCGACATCCCCGTGGATGGCTCCACTGAACTGCCAATTATTGTACTTCTGCTACATAAATGCTACATAAACATGAAAAGCTTTGTTCCAATTTCCCATCCATGGTAACAATACAACATATAGAGCCAGGTCAGGTAGGGCGAGCTGGAAACTTGGCACCCCGTGTCATCACTTCTGCTCCCTCCCCCTAGTTATAAAAAAATAGATGGCTATGGACTCGAGACACCAGTCCACAAACAAATGAACAGAGTCTCTGGGTAAAACACAAACATACCCATGAATAGAACAGTATGATCTAAGCTCTGATCCATAAAATGTTTTCTTATTTGTTGTATGATATGTTCAAGTTTAAGAACATTTCAGCACCTTTATTAGTTATATTCCCTAGCTTTAGTTTAGTTATAGTGCACCTTTTTGTTAAATACTGCCACATCTTGAATGATATCAAAGAGCTTTTCCGTTGTCGTCCTATGAGAATCACACGTTTACAGACAGCCCAACACTTTCTGTGTGTGTCTGCTTCTGCATTTGTAGGAATTGCTGCCATTGGGTTGATCAATGAAGCCCTGGATGAGGGAGATCCTATGAAGACGCTGTCCATGCTGCAGAGCCCGTCAGCCAAGCTCACAGACGTGGACCCGTCGATTGCTCAGCACTACCATGACAAACTGCTGGAGGCCCGCAGGGAGAAGGCTCATGTAAGGACCTCATGTTCCTGATTTGTGCTGCGCAAAACTGAATAACGTGTTAGGCTGCATCTGCCAAGCACGGGCTGTGGATGGCAATTACTGCGTCACTCAGCCTCTATTTGCTTTTTGTGTGTTTTCCTGTGAACATTATGCAAACAGGCTACAGTTTTAACTGCAGCTTAGACAGTTACAGCCTGGTTTTGGTTTTATTTGACGTGACTTGCGACGCGTGTAGAAGACTTTAATCAACTTACTGACTTGTTTATATGAACTTATAAGTGCAATGTTGAGTCTTATTCGGATGAGATGGACTTGCTACTCTTGGCTCGACTAATGATCCTGGGCTCTACGAGGAGTGTTTGATCGTTCACACATCGTACTGTGTCACTGAAACACAGCTGTTGCAAATATTGCATGATTTAGTGTGTGTGTGTGTGTGTGTGTGTGTGTGTGTGTGTGTGTGTGTGTGGTGTGTGTGTGTGTGGGGGGGGGGGGGGGGGGGGGGGGTGCACAAGAAGCTCACCAGGTGTCATTCATGTGACTCTGTCCTCGGAGCGGTGCTTGATTCAAGTGGACGCTGATGTCATGTGTACCATCCCCCCTTACTTCCTGTCACACCTCTGTGTGGGACGTGTGCGCTTCTCCTTGCTCTCGCTCTTTCCTGAGGCCTCACACGTCGTTTCTGTTGCTCCTCTTTGGTTGATCATTGATGGAGAGGCACCCGTGCTCTCTTTGACTCATTTGCCTGTGTTATCGTTACTGGATGGATGATGAGTCTGTGGAGGTTCTTGTGTGTTTGTGCGCGCTTGTGGTGAGGCAGTCAGTTTGCATATGATGTCACAGAACACTTGTGCTGTTTTCCTGTTGAAGCTGAAGCTCAGCTGCAGGAGCTGGTTATAGCTTTACTGCCGTGCACAAAGGAAGTCTGCACTGACCAAAGGTCCCCTCCAGATTTCTCGAGCGTGGACTCGGTGCATTGCTTTTAGAAAGTAGTCTGGTTTTGCTCCAGCATAAACGCTGATAAGGGAAATGTTCTTATCAAGTCACTGCCCACATTGTTTTCAAAGTCAACATCATCAGGTTCATCTAAAATCTGTAAAAACATCATATGGGAACTCACTTTGAGTACAGTCACCAGAAAAAGAGAGGCTGGGGAGGAAAAAACCTGGATGGGAAAAGCAGCCAGCTATTTTCCTGCTGATTTCACAGGCATAGGAAATAACAAGCCAGTCTCAGTCGTTTGCTTCCATAAAAGGGCAGAAAGTTGACCACTGCATTACAGACCCGCGGGCACTCTAACCGTGCTTGTCGTGTCAGCGGGCGAGTGCGGCTGATTGAAGTAACGAGCTGAAGATAGGAAGCGGTTAAAGCTTCCTGTTGGGTTTCAAAGGGTCGAAGTCAATGAGGTATTTCCCCGCCGCTGATGTCTCCAAGGGGCAGGGAATAGCGGGAATGTAAGGTGGCTGAGAAGATATTTGGGCAGAAGCTGGCGTCTGTTGTGGGCAGAGGGCTGTGCCTAGATAAACAGCAGGAAGTCCTGCCCAGACTCCACTGACTAACAAGCTAAATATTCTCTCCTCATCCTCTTCATGTGATTGTAGCTGCAGTGTTTACAGTGTGCAGACTGTACTGTAGTTCTGCATGTGTGTGTTTCTCACGAGAGAGATTCATGTTTTCCAAGTATAGAAGAAAAGTCTAGATGGATGAATTATGACCTCCCCCCCACCACCCCCCACTTCCTCCCTTTCCACAGTGTGCTTGTATTGTGTGACAAACTTCATAAAGCTTTCACCCAAGTCCTCCTCCTCCTCCTCCACCCGCTGCCCACTCTGCCACCACACCCTGTCTAGCGCCTCCTGCTAACTGCAGTGACTCATCGTCTGCAATCACCAGTTACAGCGCCAAAATGCAAACACACAAACAGTCATCGGCACCATCCCAGCTACGACTTTATTTACTATAACGACGGGGCTGGTTCGACTCCACACATGTGCGTGCTGCACAAGATGCGGGATCAGACTTTATCCGCCCTCTTCTTTCACACCTCCTGTTAATGCGTGGCACTAAATGTGAAGAGGCGGGGCGCACCAAGGAGGTGGGGGTGTTGTTGCCAAATGAGCTGCCTGCTCTCACCGGGCTCTGAAAAGCAGCGGGAACAAGCAGCAGCCAGCTCCTGCACTCTTTATGCAGAGGCAGAGAGCGCCATCTGGATGCTGCTGTTTGCCACTGCATCTCATAACATTGTAGAAGTCGAGGTCTTGGAGTGGTTTGTATGGTGAACAAATGGCATGCTGGGCTACAGCCGTGAATGATTGCACTATGCAAATGTTCCATAAAGTAAAAATAAGCACGGCAGGAGTTACATAAGATAAAAATAAAAGATAAACGACAGCGGCTTTCTGGGATTAACAAAGCATCTCTACAAAATCTGCTGTTCAGCTGTTGTGAAAATAATCTGTTTTTCTGAAAATGTATCTTTGCAATATTTAACCATTTTTGTGTCTCATTTAACTCTCAACATGCTGATATATGAAGGCAATTCTTTTCTGGTTGAGCAAAACCTACAAAGGAGCCGTAGTGTACTTTATTTTTTGTCATGTATGCTGGATTAGAATATTTCATATAATCAGGTCAGCATATGTAGAATAAATCCCTGTGAGCCAAAAGCTCAGGCTTTTTTTGTATTCTTGGCTCTTTGTGATGTCATAGATCGGGGAAGTCCCTAATATGGTCATCATCTCAGATCCAAGCATGCACTTCCTGCTGTTAGCACTCTTCATCCTTATGTTGTGAGCAGCTCAAAGAGAGGTGACGGGAGCTCAAAGTGGCGTGTTTATGATTGGATTTGCTGTGTTTGACTCAAAACATATTATCCTGTGTTCATCCAGGAGACACAGGATCCTTCTGCTGTGCTGTGGCTGGATGAGATCCAGGATGCCATTCTGAAAGCCAACCAGGACACAAAAGAGGCTTTGCAGTGTAAGAATACGTACATTTATGCCACACTTGTCTTCAGTAGTCTAGAGAGAGCTAATGCTTATCTATCTACAGTCTCTCAGGCCATCCAGGCTGTTAACGAGGCGGTGGACAGCGGAGATGCAGCTCAGACGCTGGCCGCTCTGCGTGGTCCCGGAGCAGGACTGTATGGCGTCACGTCCGAGTGTGCGCAGACCTATCAGGACGACCTGGCCAAGATCAAACAGGAGAAAAAGAAAGAAGGTGAGGAGCCTGAGACGGATTAATGATGTGGCGTTTTGATGAAACTCGCAACACTTGAAATAAGTAACACAGACTGTATATAAACGATGGAGACACCGTGTTGTGCATAGTGAGGTCTTAGCGTTAGGAGGGTGGAGTACAAAGTCATCAGCTGCACAGGTGCACAGACTTACCTGCTGATTATTTCTAAGACACAAATATAGTGATAGAATTACTGATGGGGAGGTGGGTATTACTTTATCAGCGCCCAGTGTCACACCCCTGCTGATTCAGCTGCACTGGCTCCCCGTTAAATTCAGAATCCAGTTTAAGGTTTTGACCTTGACTTTCAGGGCTCTGCATGGACAAGCACCAACATATATAAGTGAACTTTTACATCCATACATTCCCAGCAGGTCCCTGAGGTCATGTGACCAGGGCTTGCTTGCTGTCCAACACACGAGGCTGAAAACAAAAGGCGTCAAAGCTTTGGTAACTGTGGCCCCCAGATTGTGGAACTCTCTCCCTTTGAGCCTGAGATCTGTGGACTCAGTGGTCGCTTTTAAAAAACAGCTAAAAACTCATCTTTTTAAACTTGCTTTTGGTTGATTTTTATTTTTAGGTTTTAGCTTCTGTGAAGCACTTTGTGATTTTTATCTTGAAAGGTGCTATATAAATAAAGTTTTACTTACTTACTTACTTACTATTAAATATCTATTAAAAGGGGAACATCGAGTTCGGGCTCAAGTGACTGTTAGAGGACCTGCAGCTTTCTGCACGAGCATTTCGTGTGGCTTTTCATGAACTCACGACTCTTTCTGTCGGTGTCAGAACCATGTAGAAATGGTTTGTTCCAGTCAGGCAATTGAATTTTTGCAAGGAAACACAAAAACCAAAAGAAGTGACTTTAGTGTCTGCTTTATGCTCTCAAAAAACACAAACCTGTTGGCCTTCATGTAAAATGCATACAGTTGAAGGCTCAGGCTGCCATAAGAACTGTGTTAGGGCTAATAAATAAAGTGCTAGCACATTACTACACTTCACAGCACAACTACGAGAGGAAACTTGCTTTCATCTTGCTTCCGTCCATCCTGTGTCTAGGTGATAATGGCAGTGAGTGGGTGAAACACTGGGTCAAGGGAGGACACAACTACTACTACAACCTGCAAACCAAGGAGGGCACCTGGGTGGAGCCAGAGAACTTCATTCAGAACAACACTCAGCTCAACAAGGAGGACATCCAGGTCGGCGTCTCTCCCAGGGAAGCTCTGCGGGTTCCTGGCTGTTTAACACACCTTTTAACTCTTTATTTTCTTCTGCCTGTCAGGGAGTGGTCTCTGGGGTAACCACGGCCTACAATCGAGAGCAGCTGTGGCTGGCCAATGAAACTCTAATAACCAAGTTACAAGCCCGCTGCCGTGGCTATCTGGTCCGAAAAGGCCAAAAGGAGAGGATGGAGTTCCTGAAATCCCAAAACCCTGCTCTTACCTGTATACAGGTGATATAGCCATGTTTACTGCCATCACGTTTGGGTGTAGATGGAAAGATGAGCCTGATGGAAGAAGTCATCATTTTTGGTCTCACTCGTTCTCAGGCTCACTGGAAAGGCTACAAACAGAGGAAGGCGTTCAACGACCGTAAGGAGTACCTGAAAGACCACACTGCTGAGGCCATCAAGGTAAGCTTAGTGTGCGGCTCCATTCGTCTGCGTGTGATTAAATACGTGTGAAACTAACACATTCCTTTTGTCTCTCTCAGATCCAGTCCATGGTTCGGATGCATCAAGCTCGTAAGAAGTATAAGGATCGTCTGAAGTACTTTGAAGATCACGTTAGTATTATTTGTTTCAGCCTCTGTCGTTTCAAATGAGCTGCCGTGGGACGCTCGAGAGAAGTCATTGTTCATCCTCTGCCACAATTTACACTGACGTAAACAAATGACTTGTTATTTAATGAAAGCTTTTTTTCCGGGATATAAATCTCCTCTGACATTTCCTCTGGCTCCTGTGGCGTTCCAGGCGGTGGCTCATTTAGCACTTTGACACATGTGACCCTCTGCGGGTCCCTTTGGAGCTGTTTGTAATGAGCACCTTTGATCAAGCGAGCGATTGCGGTTGTCACTTACAGATCAGTGATGTGGTGAAGATTCAGGCTTTCATCAGAGCCAACAAGGCCAGGGACGACTACAAGACTTTGAGTAAGCAGGACCTGGGCTGTCAAACCAACTTTTCACGATTTAGGGGGTCACCTGACATGTTCCTTATTTGTCTCCAGTCAGCGCTGACAATCCTCCGATGGGGGTGGTGAGGAAGTTCGTCCACCTGCTGGACCACAGCGACCAGGACTTCCAGGAGGAGTTGGAACTGATGCGGCTCCGTGAGGAGGTGGTCACCAACATCCGTTCCAACCAGCAGCTGGAGAACGACCTGAACCTGATGGACATCAAGATCGGCCTGCTGGTGAAGAACAAGATCACGTTGCAGGAGGTGGTGTCCCACAGTAAAAAGCTGACCAAGAAGAACAAGGGCCAGCTGTCGGACATGATGATGATGACCAAGCAGAAGGGAGGCCTGAAGGCTCTAAGCAAGGAAAAGCGGCTTAAACTGGAAGCCTACCAGTACCTCTTCTACCTGTTACAGGTAAGAACCCAGGACATCGCTGCACTTTGATGTCTTTGCTACAGGACACTGATGCACAGAGGGAGGAGATGTTTCCACCAGTTTGACTTCTCAGAGTCGCTTCTTTAGATGAATGAGAGTAATGTGAATAGATCTGACATTTTTCCTGTAAAGATACAAAGCACTGAGCATCACAGTATCCTCACAGCATGTTACCGTGGATACATACTGTAAGGTTGTTAAATTTTCTGCGTTCTTTCAGACCAACCCCACGTATCTCGCCAAGCTGATCTTCCAGATGCCACAGAATAAATCCACCAAGTTCATGGACTCTGTAATCTTCACTCTGTATAACTATGCATCAAACCAGAGAGAGGAGTACCTGCTACTCAAGCTCTTCAAGACCGCCCTGCAGGAGGAGATCAAGTGAGAAGCCCGATGACCTTTCTTATTCACAAAGAAATGTCTTAAATTCAATGAAAGACTTGTCATCAACAACTGTGTGCAGGTCAAAAGTGGACCAGATGAAGGAGATCGTCACTGGAAATCCTACCGTAATCAAGATGGTAGTGAGCTTCCACAGAGGTGCACGGGGGCAGAATGCACTGCGGCAGATCCTGGCGCCAGTTGTCAAGGAGATCATGGATGACAAAACGCTAAACATCAAGACCGACCCAGTGGACATCTACAAGGGCTGGGTGAACCAGATGGAGTCTCAGACTGGAGAGGCCAGGTGAGGTGGAGGTGTCCTCCAGCATCTTGTTCTCCGAAAACTCAGAGACACCACCTGGAGCGGCACAATAACAAGATTTTAAAGAACACTACCTTGCACATATAGGTACATTAACCTTATTCTATGTATCCTCCCTCATACTGTTGTTTACAGTAAGCTGCCTTATGACGTCACTCCGGAGCAGGCCATGAGCCACGAGGAGGTGAGGACCAGACTGGAAGCCTCCATCAAGAACATGAAGACAATCACTGACAAATTCCTGTCTGCCATAATCGTCTCTGTGGAAAAGATTCCGTACGTTGCTCCCAACATCGCTGTTTGGATTGCATTTTTTTTCCAGTGCCCACCTCTGGCTTGTGTCACAGCATCTGTGTGTTTTTTTTTTCAGATACGGGATGCGGTTCATCTCCAAAGTGCTGAAGGACACTCTGCATGAGAAGTTCCCAGATGCTACGGAGGACGAGCTGCTCAAGGTTTGCATCAGTCATTTGCAAGCTTAATGCTCTTGTTTATCCATGAGGGGCAGCCAATCAGGAGAAGGTTATCTCACACGGTGGGAGGAGCAGCTTAAATGTTGTGTTTCAGACAGGACGAAGCATGTTAGCACTATGCTAACACCCAGCAGGTGTTATTTTGAAGTGTGAATCATGCAGACTACTTTAGTCGTGTTCAAGAACATTGGCATGTCTGTGCCTGTGCTGTCTGTGCCTGTGCCGACTGTGCCGTCTGTGCTAACTGTGCCTGTGCCGTCTGTGCCTGTGCCGACTGTGCCGTCTGTGCCTATGCCAACTGTGCCTGTGCCGTCTGACTGTGCCTGTGCCGTCTGTGCTGACTGTGCCTGTGCCGTCTGTGCCTGTGCCGTCTGACTGTGCCTGTGCCGTCTGTGCTGACTGTGCCTGTGCCGTCTGTGCCTGTGCCGTCTGACTGTGCCTGTGCTGACTGTGCCGTCTGTTTGTGCCGTCTGTGCCTGTGCCGTCTGTGCCTGTGCCGTCTGACTGTGCCGTCTGTGCCTGTGCCGTCTGACTGTGCCGTCTGTGCCTGTGCCGTCTGTGCCTGTGCCGTCTGACTGTGCCGTCTGTGCCTGTGCTGACTGTGCCGTCTGTCTGTGCCGTCTGTGCCTGTGCCGTCTGTGCCTGTGCCGTCTGACTGTGCCGTCTGTGCCTGTGCCGTCTGTGCCTGTGCCGTCTGTCTGTGCTGACTGTGCCTGTGCCGTCTGTGCCTGTGCCGTCTGACTGTGCCGTCTGTGCCTGTGCCGTCTGACTGTGCCGTCTGTGCCTGTGCTGACTGTGCCGTCTGTCTGTGCCGTCTGTGCCTGTGCCGTCTGTGCCTGTGCCGTCTGTGCCTGTGCCGTCTGTGCCTGTGCCGTCTGACTGTGCCGTCTGTGCCTGTGCTGACTGTGCCGTCTGTCTGTGCCGTCTGTGCCTGTGCCGTCTGTGCCTGTGCCGTCTGACTGTGCCGTCTGTGCCTGTGCCGTCTGACTGTGCCGTCTGTGCCTGTGCCGTCTGTGCCTGTGCCGTCTGACTGTGCCGTCTGACTGTGCCGTCTGTGCTGACTGTGCCCGTGCCGCCTGTGCCTGTGTAAAACTGACAGTGCTACTGACACAGAGATGTGTGGCCCTAAGAGCATTACATGTTCAACCATGCTACACAGAAAGCACTCTGCATACAGCTCACTCTTTCACACTCTGACCTTTGACCTGCATCTTTCATAAGCCTCTCTTCTCCAGCCTTCTTCATCAATCATTTGCTTCGCTCTACTTTCACTGTTTGTTTCACACTCTTTCCTTTTTTTTCCTCCGTACTCTGCTGTTGCTCTTCTCTCCCCGCCTCACCAACCAGCTCCATCCTTCCTTTCCATGTTACGGCCGACTGCTGACACAAAGGTGAGCCATGCCACTCTTCTGGCTCTCCTTCTCTTACTGCTCCACTTGTTCCTTACACTTTTAAGCTCTCTTCTGCATGACACACTAGCACTTATCCTGGGAGTCTGTTCATTACCCTCATGACTAATGATCCTAAAGTAGAGGGGTTCCAACCATAACAGCATATACAGTCTTGGGTTAATGCCTCCTTTCTATATAATTAACATTAAATTTGATGAAGTCATACCTGTTGATACCTGTTGTTGCTCAGTTAGTGTTTTCCAGTCTGAGGTTTTAGATCCCAAACTTTCTTTGTCTAATAGTTTTCTTCATAATAGAGACAAAGCTTTGAAATGCTGCTGATTTTTCTGGTGGTGATCATTAAGTTTACTTTGAAACTTTCAGATTGTGGGCAACCTTTTGTATTACCGCTACATGAACCCGGCCATCGTGGCTCCCGATGCCTTTGACATCATCGAGATGTCTGCTGGTGGTCAGCTGACCACCGAGCAGCGACGGAACCTGGGCTCTGTAGCCAAGATGCTGCAGCACGCTGCGTCCAACAAGATGTTCCTGGGAGATAACGCCCACCTGAATCCCATCAACGAATACCTTAGCACCTCCTACCAGAAGTTCAGGTCTGATACGATTATGAATGTGTGCACGTAGAACAGCTAAATAACAACCAAAACTGTTACTTTGTTACCGTTTCTGTTCCCCGTGACATTCTCCTCCTGTCTTCTGTCACAGGCGCTTCTTTCTGGCAGCGTGCGACGTCCCATCGCTCGAAGACAAGTTCAACGTGGATCAGTACTCAGACTTGGTCACAGTCACCAAACCTGTCATCTACATCTCCATCGGAGAGATTATTAACACTCACACAGTGAGTTTGACTCACCTCATTCATCCATTTATCTCTCACTGACTGAGACTGAGGTGCCAAAGCGCTCGCTTTAAGGTGGTCTTGAAAAGTTTTGCCTGTACAGTACGAACACTGATCGGGTACTTGTACTTGAACTTGTATCCTTAGCTGCTGCTGGACCATCAGGATGCCATCGCCCCAGAGCACAATGACCCCATCCATGAGCTGCTTGAGGACCTAGGCGAGGTTCCCACTGTGGAGTCCCTCATTGGTGAGCTTAGTCGTTTTTTTGTAATATTTAGGAATTAACAGTAATAAGACAAAACAAAATGAACAAAACCACTGGAAGTGGCAAACTGCTATATATGTATATTTGGGGTGCAACGATACTCGTATCGATATTGAACCGTTCGATACAGTGCTTTCGGTTCGGTACGCATATGTATCGAACAATACAACATTTTTAATTTATTTTATCAACTTTTCTTCTGATGATGCTGTCTGTGTTGAGCGCTCAGTGGATCTGCATTCGACTACTCCGCCTAGGCTGCACTGTCGAGTGCAGATCCACTGAGGGCAAATTATATAGTATAGCTTTTATTTTGGAAAGAGCCATTTCTCTAAAATAAACTCTCTTTTCCAAAGATGAGTGATTTCTCAATCAGATAAATTTATTATTTTATCCCTTTGTTGTTTCAGCAACATTAAATTTAAAAACTGTACGTTTGAGTTAAAATATATATTTATAATTTTAATAAATGACAAATGAAAAAGGCATGACCATTTTTTTGTATCGAAAAAATATCGAACCGTGACACCAAAGTATCGAACCGAACCGAACCGAACCGTGAATTCTGTGTATCGTTGCACCCCTAATGTATATATAATATAATATAATATAATATAATATAATATAATATATATAAGTGGTGAATAGCAAATATTTAAAAGAACAACAAAAAACTTGTTTTTACAGACTAAGGTTCATTAATGTTTGCTCATTCTTATCGTGGGCTGTAAGCTTGATGCCAAACACACCACATGCCTCTGTACAATAGGTACACGTATGGTATGTTTTATTATTATTAACATGAATTGCATATGCTCACATTAACTAGCTATAGCGTGTTAGTGTGAGGTGTGCATTCACACTCTGGGTGGCAAAGCAGACAGGCTGATTGATCTTCAAAGGACGATCACAGGGAGGGTGCAATCACAAGAACGAGTATGTGAGGTTAGCTATAAGCTTGTAGCACTTAGGTTTAGAGAGTGCTTCATGGAAAGAAATTTAAAGACATTTGTAGAAATATAAAACATCCAAGAAACGGCTGAAAACTTCCAAATCATTTCAAATCTATAAGAAACCCCTGGGTTGCAAAACCCTGTGAAACATATTTGTGACTAAGAGCAAGCATCTGTCTGAGTCAAGCTTTCAAGACCAACTAAATGTTTCAGTTTACAGGACCTTAAATGTTGGTAGAGTTGAATCGATCCCTAAATGACTTCAAATGTGCTGCTGAGCGTGGCTGCACCTTAAAACGTAACCACAGAACATTTTCCTCCAACACGGCTCTTTGGTTTTCATATCCCGGCTTTTGGACTTCCTCTGGCCTAAAATATGCCGGCAGGGAACGTTTGTGTGAAAACAACAGGTCTGTCTGAAACGGTGGCTGTCTAAACCCTGCCTCCACTCTGCAGGTCACGGGTCAGGAACTCGTCAGTAGTTCACGATGCTTTGTTTTCTGTTGCACTCAGGTGAAAATCCTCTCCCCGCTGACGACCCCAACAAAGAGCTGATGGGCAAGACCGAAGTGTCGCTCACTCTCACGAATAAATTCGATGTCCCCGGTGAGGCCAACGCTGAGATGGACGCAAAGACGCTCCTGCTAAAGTGAGTTCAGACCGCAGAGTCCAAGTCAGCAGCTTGCTGTTTGTCGGATCTCTTTGACTTCTCACATCTCCGTCTTTGTGTTTCTCTCTCCAGCACCAAGAGGCTCATTGTGGATGTGATCCGGTTCCAGCCAGGGGAGACTCTGACCGAGATCCTGGACTCAACAGCCGGCCCAGAGCAGGTGGGGAGTGCATGACGTTGTGTGTTTCTGCACCAGGTCTCAGTAATCTGGATGGGTGATGACTGTAACCAAGTCAACATCTCAGCAGATGGTCCTGAGACATGTCTACTCAGCATGTTGTATCTGAGCGGAAAACTACTGAGCTGCCTTACGACCCAAAACAGGAACTGACTTTTACACATGACTCTTTGTCCTGTTGTTGGTGAATTACTAACACAAAACTGCAATAGCCACATATTTGGTAACATCCTCTTTCAATCAAAAGGAGTGAAGTTTATGGGAAATTAAAAACTCACTACAACTAGTGTAACAGTATTACTGCTGCCACTTCTGTTAATGACAGTTTTAAAGACTCTGAACATAATGTGCAGGAGGCAGAGTACCAGCGGGCCATGCAGAGGAGAGCAATCAGAGATGCCAACACGCCTGAGAAGATGAAGCAGGTCAAACCGGTGGTGGACGACAGCCTGACGCTGCAGGGCAAGAAGGACAAGATCAAGAGTAACCTGCAGAGGCTGGCAGAGCTGGGGAAGGTCCACCCGGAGAACCGCTATCAGGACCTCATCAATGACATCGCCAAGGTAAAATAAACCGCTCGTCCCTTCAATGGACAAATAAGAGAGAGGCTGCCTCACGGGTTGTCGTTTCAATGTCTGCAGGACATCAGGAATCAGAGACGGTATCGGCAGCGGAGGAAAGCCGAGCTGGTGAAGCTTCAGCAGACCAACACCGCCCTGAATTCAAAGAGCAACTTTTACAACGTGCAGATCGACTCCTACAATCAGTACATCAAGACCTGCATGGACAACCTGGCCAGCAAGGGCAAGTGAGTGACCTCCACTGTCTGCTGGTTGTTACTGCTGTCATGAGCTGCACTGCTGCTGGGGATACGGCGAAGCTCAAGTTTGTCACCTACATGCTGGTAAAGTTGTGCGTTTGTCAGTGCAAACCTCAGGACCACATCTGAAACATACTGCACTCAAACGTCCAGCGTAAATGAGCTTCAGACGTGACCTGAAAATGTCACATCCTGTATCCTTTCCCTCCGCAGACGAGCTTACAGCTCACGTCTGATTTGTGTCAAAATCTGTAATCACTGAGTGTTTTATAGCTGCCAGATTTTTTTGATGGACCATCGTTGCCTCTGAAGGTTCGAGGCAGGTTGAGCTTCATAATCTTTCCCTGGGGGATCAAAGATGTTCTTGGCCTGCCCGGCATCTTCTCTCACTGTTGGTGTGGCAGAAAGACTTCTTGATTGTGCCACATGTCTTCCCTCGGTAGACCGGGGGGGACAAAGAAACAGAAACTGTACATGCACTTGACCTGATGGGCAACCTTCAGGCTTCTTCTCATCCTCAGCTCAGTGTGAGCGTTCGTTAGCACAAGCTGATGTTTGAGGCTCGTGGTTAAAATCTATCCGCCCGTAACAGAAACACAGGCAGTGGCGTGGGCTGCTCGGTCAAATTTAAATCAAGAAGCTGTCTTTTTGTTCATCTTTTGGCTGTTTGAACTCTGAATGTGATGAAATTGCTGTTGTTACATACAGCATAAATCTTTGTTCTTTTCCTCCATTTAAATGCACGTTGGCGACTTGCAATGTGTCGTCTGCTGCATGGTGACCGTGCAGCATTGGCTTCGGTGTTTTTAAAGTCTGCATGTCACAGCCTAGAATACAATAGTGAGCCTTGAAGTCTGTGCTGGGAGCTGCTTTTATTGTACACTTGTGTCTTTCTTCTCAGGTTGTCAAAGAAACCAGGCGACAACAAGGCTAAGAAGAGCAAACAGGTTTCTCAGAAATACACAGCCGCCCGGCTGCACGAAAAGGGCGTGCTGATCTCCATAGAGGACCTGCAGCCCAACCAGTGAGTTGTGCAGCTGATCATGTATACAGTTAGCTTCATGAACAGCCCAAGGTTAGAAGTCTGCTGTTCCTCTGCTTTAAGCAGCCGTCTTCTGCTCTTTTCTCATCGCAGGTTCAAGAATGCCATTTTTGAGATTTCCCCATCGGAGACTGTCGGAGTGTTTGACGTGAAGGCCAAGTTCATGGGCGTCCACTTGGAGACGTTACAGTTAGAATATCAGGTAGCGTTGCCTTTCTCAGCTTCGTTGGCTCTTCTCGCAGTAGCTTGACCAGCGACGCATTTTGGTTGAGCTCTTTGGGTTTTTGTTTCACAGGATCTGCTCCAGCTGCAGTATGAAGGCGTGGCAGTGATGAAGCTCTTCGACCGGGCCACCATTAACGTCAACCTGCTCATTTTCCTGCTCAACAAGAAATTTTATGGGAAATAGAAGAAAAAAAGAGGAGAAAAAAGGGCTAGAGACACTGAAACCACAACCCCCCCTCTGAGGGTTGCTTTAAAGCCCTGACCAGAACCATGCTGTCTTACCTACACATTTCCTCCAGCACGTCTCCACTGTGCCTATACAAGTTTATGCATTATGTTTTATTACATGGATATGTAGTATCCTTTATTCTTAATGGAAAACCTCCGTTACCCAAGTTTTTTCCTAGTGCCTCATCTCTCATTGAGGCTCGGTCAGAGGTTTAAGATTTGTAATTTCTGTTTTTGCTCTAAATACTCTGAATATGTTGTGCATGGGCTTAGATCTAAAAAGAAAAAAGTGTATTTTTTTTATGTAAAGAGAGTTTTACGTCTTTTTCAGCTGTTAGTTCATCCGCTCACCTGACTGAGAAAAGCCCGATGAACATCATCGATGTGCATGCGCACTTTTCAGCAGGGTTGTAGTGCACGGCACTTTGTCCAGGAAAAACCGAAAGAAAAGTAAACGATGCGCTCCTTATCTTTGATCGTGTGTTTATGGTGAAAGCGCTGCAGCCGTCTCTCTCTCTGATCATCTTCTCCTGGCTTTACTGTGACATCAGTCACCAAAATGTCCAATTCTAACACCGAGCTGCAGGAGTGTGACGTTACCTCTGAAGTCCAGGCTGCACTGGTGCTGATCTGGCTCTGAGGCCTCTCCCTTCTACAGACGGGTCAGTGGTTTTGAGTGGACTGAGCTGGCCGTGACTGCAGCCCTGCTGCTTCTCAGAACTGACCTGCCGTGCATTTGTGCTTCTGGCTCCCGCAAGAGAAGCAAGCGAAACGTGGAATCACACGAAACTGGGCAGACGTGCCGCTTTGCTGGCTTTCTCAGATAACTTACTGGAAATCATTCTTTTTCTTTTTATCTTGTAGAACGATTTATTGTTACGTTATAAAATGGGTAAGCACAACATGATGCCTGATGAATTGTAAAACACAAGATGGGATTTGGACTTGTAAGCTGAGCAGATGTTAAATACTGAGAATGTTTCTAGCGTTGAAAATACCTGGTCGCCATTATTTATATTTTATATGTTTTCAGTCTGCTGGAGCTGATGGTTGCACCATCACCCAACGAGCTCCAGCGTGCGTGCAGTGTTACAGCACCATGTGGGCCCACTAGATGTCACTCTGCGCTGTCACGTCGTGGCGTTTGAGTGGTCCTTGAAGCGATTGTTTCAGCCAGGCTGAAAATCTGTGCAGACTTGGTGAAATCGATTTTGCTTCTCACGCAGACTCACTTTGATCGGAGGTGGCCACCTTGTGCTCTCGTCATTATTTGTTCTTCATTTGATGAAATGTGCTTGTTCCAGTTTCAGAATAAAGCTCTACCAATGCGCTGCCTTTTTCCTAATCTTACAGTTTTCGTGCAGGAAGAGAAGGCGTTTTCCCAAATGAGCATTTCCATTTTATGTTACAACCACCTGTAAACCCACCTCCACTACACACACAACCAGAAGGAATGTGTAGTGAAATTACAACCCGCTTCCCATAAAGTTTGGATGTTGCGTAAAATGTTAATAAAATGGTGATTTTCAAATCTAGATTTGATTGACAATTAAAAAGAAAACATCAAACAGAAAATGTAACACTTTCAGAAAACAGTCAGTCCATTCTGACTACGGCAGCAGCGACACGCCTCAACAAAGCCCTGGAAAAGTAACAGACTGAGTATAAAAGGAGCATCTTAGAGAGGCAGAGGTTCAGCACTGCAGATCGCTCTTCCTCACTGTAGAATTGCAAAGACTTTGATGATCTCATCATCTGTGCTATGTAATAATATCTACATATTCTAGGAAGCTGAAGAATTCTCTGTGCAAGGAACAGGGATGAAAGTCATTGTTGGGCGTCTGTGATCTCTGAGCCCTCGGGCGGCACTTCAGTAAAAACCGATGTGATTCTGTCAGGGACACTTCCAGACATCACCGTGTCATCTACTGATGCAGGTTCGAGCCCTGCGATGCGCAGACAAAGCCATACGTGAACCGGAAACACTGCTGTCTTAACATGGACCGAGGAAAAGTGGAAAACCGTTCTGTGGCCAGACAAATAGAAAATGTGAAATTTGTTTTGGAATACAAGGATGCTGCATCCTCTGGGATAAAGAGGAGAGGGACCTTCTGCTTCTCTGCACTACATTAGTGTTTCCACACGAGTGCTGAAAGGTAAAGGCAGGATTTGGAGCTCACATACTGCATCTATTACAACAGCATGGCATCACAATGGCAAAGTCCAGGTGCTAAACTTGCTCGCCTGCATTCCAAAGCTTCCATCAGCAGAAAACATTTGACGCATCGTGAAACGAAAGGCATGACAAAGACGAACCAGGACTGCTGTGTCCTTTCCCAACATTTCAGCAGCTGGTCTCTCTGCCCAGAAGTCTACGGAGTAATGCTACTGTGCACAAGATATGCACAACATGCATTCTGTTTTTATTTACCTGTTATACACAGTATTCCAACTTTTTTGCAAAATGTGGATTTCTAATAGGTGAATTGTAGAGCACAGTGTACTAGTCATGTTTATGGTGCATTCATGCACGATGTACATTTTAAGGGTGTTTTTCATGTGTATTTCAGAGCATGATTTGTACATAGCTTATTCCAAGAAACACAGCGTTTTATTCTATTTCATAGAAACATGAAAATTAATTTGATAAATGCAATATTTGCATATCTAAATAGCGCATTTAAGAAAATATTGTAAGCACAGAAGTAGTTTTCTTGATCTATAGCTATAGCCAGTGATGTTCCATGTTTTGTTTTTACTTTTTCTTGCGGCTGCGTAAGGTAAGGTAAGGGCGTGGTGACTTTGTCGCCCCCCTGTGGATACCACAGGTACACACCGCCTTTGACGAGGTAATGTTTTTCTCGCAGTAGTATGAGGATAACAAGCCAGCCGATCTGAGTTGCTGTTACTCGCTCCCTCAACCAAGGACGAATAAGCTAAAAACATTTTTTCCGAGAGACTTCTGGTTCATCGGCGACGGGGAAACCACCGTTTTTTTCTTCCCTGTCGGCGCTGTTTGTTTTATCTTCACGGAGTCGCTCGGCTGGAGTTTGTCTGCGGTCTCTATGCTGTCCATGGATTAACACTAGAGTCGACTCCGAAGCGCTGTCATATCAGCTAAAGTGTCAAACTGTGGATTGTGATCCTTACGTCACTTGCCAATATTCAGCGGCTGCTTTCCCCGGTTTGGTTGGAAACAAAGTGGAACTACAGCTAAGTCTATGCAAAACGAGCGGAAACTTGTTGAAATACAATTCGGCGAGTAAACCTTTGGCCAACTGCGGGTCAGCTTTACTAGCGGTAGTGGAGAGATTTAGCTAACGAGGCTATCAACTTTCTCTGACCGCAGCTGTAAATATTTAGGTGGAAGTTTCCTTTAAAAGATACCGACAGCGGGTAGATGTCGACAAGCAGATAAAGTGCATTTGTCGGAATTAAAATGGCACTGACAGTAGCTTAGCCGACTAGCTGTCGCTGTTGCTCTCCGTTCACTTCCAACGCTATGTTAGCAGTGACAGCTAACGCCATGTTAACGTTAGATTCAAACAAGTGGTTCGCTGGAAGAGTGTCAGCGTGAAGTTACAGCTTAACTTTAACCTATTGTCGCCTCGCAGTTTGCCTAGAAAGTCAGAGTAAATATATACTTTGCAAAGTTTTTATTTAGTCCGCTTTTTAGTCACACTTAAACAACTTTTATTAAAGGGAGCTTTGAGTGTTAGCCTAGCCGCGTTAGCTTGCCTGTTGCCTTGTAAAAGCATTGAGCCAGTGCAGCCAGCCGAGCTGCGTCTGAAGTGACTTTGGTTTAACCGATAACGCGAGGTGTGCTCTTAAAATTCTCATGGGTTTGCTACAACGCTTGCTGAGAGACTTTGCAAAATAAGACCCCACCAGCACAGTCTTCCACTCAAAACAAGTAGCTGAAGTTGTTGAACTGCGGCCCGCACCATGTCCAGCTCCCCGGGCACAGGTGGCTCGAACCCCAGGAAGTTCAGCGAAAAGATAGCGCTGCACAACCAGAAGCAAGCAGAGGAGACGCGGGCCTTTGAACAGCTGATGACGGACCTCAATGTCTCAAGGGTAAATGCGCTTCACTTTCAGCTTGTTGACATTTATTGCTCTCTTATCTTCTAAGCGGATGTGGTCATGTACCTCATTCACACCGGAGCTGTCAGGCTTCATCTGCCGGCGGAGATTTCTGGTATTCAACCAGTACTTCTCGTTTCTCTTGAGCAGCCGTAAATCACACCCGTCGATACTCGGCTTATGTAATTCTACTCAAGAGCCAAATATTAAGCAACTTGCGACTTGGGGTGCAGCGATTGACGCACAGCCTTTTTAAACTGCAGTCGGCGGTGAGACAGGAATGGGGAAATTGGCTCCTTAATATTTGCACCAACCGCTTAAAAGCCGTCCTGTTTGTCATGGGCGTGTACAGGATTTTTCTTGAATGGGGTGGCACGGGGAGGGGGGGGGCACAGGAAGTTTTTGGGTTTTTTTTTAGCACAAATAAATAAAGTGTACACATTAGGCACAGAAAACATGGGCACAGTTTTCAAGCTTCTGTGTAACCCCGTGATGCCGTTATATGAAACATTTTCTTTTTAGACTTACTTTTTACTAAAGCCATAAACCTACTTTACTTATATATTGTTAATTTTAATATAATATTTTATTAAAAAACATATCTAACACAACCGTATAAAAGCTTGAGCATAAGAATAAAGTACCTAAAGTAAAAGCACTCATTATGCAGAATCATATACATAATGATTTTGTCTCATAAGTATTTATGCATTTGTGTATCAGATGAGTTTGACTCCTTACTTAATGACTTTTATCTGTATTTATATAGCATCATTCATTAGAGTTATATTTTTAAACATGCAAAATAAGACATAACTAAGCTTTACAATATAAGTACAATATATTAATCTATATTATAGTGGAGCAGAAGTAGAGACATAGAAGTACTTAAAGTACCAGTGAAGTAAAAGTACACGAGTACTTTTTTCCCCCAGACTGTGCTCTCGCCCGTTGGCGCTGGCGTTGTAAGAGTAACACTACCATATGCTGATGGCGTTGGCAGCCGGCCTTCCAGGCCCCCTTCTGGACATGCTCCGGCTTCATAAACACTGAAGGAGTTTCCTGTTCAGAAATGCAGAGTTTACACGTTGTCAGTGTATTTCTTGAAAATGCTTTCACAGGTTCAACCTGATGCTTACTGTCTCATGTAATACGAATTTGAAAAGAGAAGTCCGACTAGGGCAAACTAAAGAGGCTCGTGATGTCGGCACATTAGTTACATAATCTCAGTCTTTGTGTCAGTCAGTGCTTCGCTTCACTTTCTTCATTTGTCACATTTGTATACTTGTAAACATGTGATGACCAGTGTTGGGTTACAATGTAACAATTAGAGTAACGCTTTGCTGTAGTCACATTACATCTTTCAGTAACTCGGTAACACATTACTGTACTTAGTTCAGTAAGTACATGGCTGTAACCATTATGTTGTCACTTGCATTACAGTGTTTTTTCAGTGTGCCGCCTTTCCCAGTGAACTGTCACTGATGACAGTACCTAATTCAACGTGTGACTCTAGTTTAACAAGTTGCGAGCAGCAGCAGGTTTGTAGTGCAATAGTAGTGACAAAGCAAAGTATCCAAAACATCTAGTGACATGGCACAAGTCAAAATATAAGCAGTCTGGGTCGTGTTTTCTCAGGAAATTTAAAGTAAAAGTATCAAATAACTGTGTAACACGCTAGTATAACAATAACTAAAGTAACCTTGTAACTCTTCAGCAGCCTGCACAGTATTTGCCACATAGTAACATTGAAAGTGAAACAATTTTCCGCCTGGCACGTTGAACATTTGAGTGTTTTAACCTGTTGCTTACAGCTCCACTATGCAACTACGTCAGTAATTTCCATCTGTCGTTGGCGCTTCCTGTCATATGGACTGCAACCATGGCTCCATATGACAACCGATGCTCCAGACATGCTCGGTTGAATCATTTGTTTACATTTGGGTTGCACATTACTTGCTGGTAGCATCTTTTCCTCCTTCATAGTCTGGTGGAGTTTTTTTGTTTTGTTTTTGTTGCAAATGGTGAAACATGTTTGTTATTTTGGCCTTTATTTTCCAAAGTGCTGTGCTTTGTTGGAGGTTGCTAAGTAGTGCTCTTTTTAGTTGTTGTCAGAGTCTGGCAAGCAGCTCTTGCTCTCAGACATTCCAGGACTTGCCTTGTTATGCACACTAGGGAAGTCATGGTGTTGCTATAACAATGATGTTCTGATATTACACTATTTCAATGTCACAACATTTGTCTTTAGGCCAACAGAAGTCAATAAGGCTGCTGTTGGCAGATGTTGTTGCACGTTCCTGACATGACCACCTCATGTACTCTAGGAACTGAGGAACTGCTCAATGACTGAAAAGATGATCAGAACGTAATTCCGAATTGTAACTCAAACAAAGACACATCGATTCTCATGCGATGCTACAAAAAAAAAAAGAAAATGATTAAAAAATAGATGAAAACGTTTCTGTTATTTCCGGACGGATGCCAAACGTTAACATTAGGAGCTGGTAATGGCTCCTGTTGTAGCTGCTCTGTCTGAGAAAAGACACACTTGTTGTTTAGTGGTTAAACAGCTCTCCACACCAACACTAAAGCCTCATCCCAGCTGTGAAGCATTAGGGTTTGGAGGTGCTTTGCTACCTTAGACCTGAATGCGTTGCAGGTGCAATTACGTCAGAATTGAGATGGGAAGTTTTCTTAGTTACTGAAGACATTAAATGTACAGTGTTTGTGTATTATTTGCTATATTGTTTAGATTTGTGACTAGGATGATATCAGACCACACATAAACCTGGAAAATTCATTTTCCTGTGACTGTAAACCTTATGCATTCCAAGTCATAAAAACTCCTTGGATGATATAAAGGCCTTTTCACATTATTCTCATTCCATCCACTGACAGTGGGCTCTTTCTGTGCGAGCGAGAGTCCTGAATGGCCAGTCAAAGAGGATGTGGTTTCGAGGCGACACTGAGTTAAGTTTGCCATAAGATGTGAACTGTAAGTGACCTCTGAGACAGAAAAGCCCAGTCAGTGAGGCTTAAGGTGGCCAGGCCACAGGGCACACTTGAAGCAAACAGCTGAAATTAGAAATAGCTGCTTCAGCATTTACACCAACCATAAAGTCTTACTATCAACCCCTGAGAAGCTCTGCAGAACTCTGCATTGTAGCGAGTACACCAAGAGGCTTAAGTCTGCACCCTTCACATCCATAAATATATGTAGATGTTACATAAAGGCTGACACAGACACTCTAAGTGAGGGAATATTTTTTTCATGTGTCCTACATTAATAATCAATGTCACTGAAATTTGAGGCTAGAAACCCTCTGACATTAAATACCAGTTGTTGGCAGTAAAAATTTCTGAGTTGGCTTGAGGAAGCACGTCTTTACCAGCTTTTCAGTCGTGTATATCACAGACCCATTGGTTACAGACCACCAGCACCTCTAAACACCGTACCACTGTCTGCTGTGCTGCGTCTGCTGAATCAGAACAGTCTTTCGCCCACACTGCACAGAAACTGATACATTTTGTGCCAAAAGATAAGGTTTTTAGTCCAGTGGTCCTAGCTCGCCCCGAATTTCTTGCCAACTTCAGTCTCTTTGTAAACTCTTATACAACACGATACAATCAAACAAAGCCAGTCTTTGAAATTTAAATTTTGTCCTTTCGGCGCTCTAAGGGAAGTTGCCCCTCTGATTTGCCTATCCCCGATCACAGCTGCCTGTTTACCTTGGCAGAACAAGCTGCCTTCTGTTTTCTGCGAGGTAATCATTGTGGCGTCTTTGCAGTAGGCTGCTAATGTGGACGCCAAGCTGCCCATTTCCTAGAATGTGTCCCCAGTGTCCAGTGGATATGGCTGCTTTTTAATCAGACAGACAGTTTTTAATGCATTTATACATTACGCCTGTCTCTCTGTTCACTTCCAAAATGTAGATGGTAAAATCAGATTGAATAATAAGAGCACAGCTGTGCTAAAGCATCTGGAGTGGCTGCTTGCACTACGATATTGCTTCGAACTGATTGAAAACTATAAATCCATTTGATGAGACATGCAAAGAAAAAAAATGCAATTTGAGGAGCAGTGACAGTATAACAGGAGTGGGCCCCAAGTGACATTTTAGACATCCGCAGGATATTGCATAATTTGAAGTACGATATAAGGTCGGGTTGCTCAAATTCATTTCTCATTCAGAACTTGTTCTCTACGTGCCCAGATGATCAACACGTGACTCTGTTTTTGTCGCAGGTCCAGTTTCAGAAGATCCAGCAGCTTCGCTTGTCTCAGTCAAGGGCGCAGTACTACGGAGGCTCTCTGCCCAACGTCAATCAAATCGGCAACACCAGCACTGAATTTCAGGTGGGAACTCGTCACCATCAAAATATACAGCACCCACACAGACTGCATTCAAAATGTAATAACACCTCTCTAAGACTTTAAGCAAAATGAAATATCATGGACTTGATAAGGTCGGTATGAAATCTGTGTGGAAAAAAGCCCAGAGGTTTAACAGAAATACTCATTGTGCACTTGGGGCAATTCTTGTGCAGTTATGCTGCAGTGAAGTTGAGCCAAATTCAACTCTTTCACTAGACAAGCCTTATTTCTGTCTTTCTTTATATATGTATGTTTGGTCTTGGTGGAGCTCTGCATTAGCGCTGCAGCCGCATCAGTGCAGCATTGTTGTTCAAACCTATTGAGGAGGACTCACAGGGCTAATGTCAGTTTGAACATGGCCTCAGGACATACTGGTGCAGAAACACGGGAGGTTTTAGTCGGTTTGAAGTTAAGCTAAAGAAGATTTCTTATTAAAAGAAAAGAAAAAGATGTGTGCTTTCCTTAAAATTGCAGTACATCATGTGTAAGATCTCGTTTTCATTGAGGGGTTGTTCAAGGCCAGCTGTGTTTGATGCCCAATTTTGATGTGCAGCTCAACTGCAAAAGCAGCAAAACTGTGTGCTGGATCTTTAGAAGTGCAAACAAGCTGCTCTCGAGAGCATTAAATAATTCACTCGAGTTTCTGCAGACTGGAAGAAAAACCAGGATAAAACATCAATGCTGCAGTTCTAACAGAGCTTTTCTGTCACACTGGGACGTGTATCAGTTCTCTGAGGAGTATCTGTCCTAAGATACACAAAGTCCAGGTAAAGGTGTCCCTGTTAGCTGAAAGAATGGCCTTTTGAGGTGGAGCTTTCCCCTCACTGACAGATAAAGCCTCCCTCACTGATCGAGTGCATTTGTCTCTACTGGGAACAAAATGCCACAAACTAAATGGCTTCTAGCTCTTACTCGATTGCGATCATTCGTTAGCCCTAATTCAATTAAATGAGTGCAGAGTGCTTAATGTAATACTTGCCAAGGCTTTCTTAATCAGACAGAATTAACCCATTTAATCCCAACTTTTCCCAAACACCACAATACTATGATCTCGTGTTAAGCCTTAACGAGAGGTAGAGCAGGGCGATATGGCCAAAAATATTTTTCACGATATATATTTGAAAATTTGCGATGATGATATAACTGATGATATAATTGACAATATTATTGACGCGAGACAAAACAGAACTCCACACTAGCGAAAAAAACCCCATCCATTTCTTTTCACTTAAACAAGCAGCTGTTTTTTATGTGCATTAAAGCTATATAAACATTTAACAGTGTAAAAGTAAATTCCTTGCTGAAAGTTTAACCAAAAGGCATTTCCAGTAGAAATGGGCTGGCATATCCTGAGCATAACCATGTATAATATCCACTGAAGTTAAAAAGAGGTGCTTTGCAACATTAAACTGCAGTGTGCCAAATAAAAAGGTCAAATATGTATTTTTCGGACCATAAGGTGCACGGGATTATTAGGCACATTAAGCGAAACAAAGCAGTCAGATAAATCAAACTTTACTCAACTCACACTTCTTGCTTCCTCCACTTCTGTACCATTGATTCATTAATGCTGTATTCTCTCACAGCTGCTCTATTCCCGTGTTGTTGCAGTATATTAATGACTGACCTCGTATTGTGGATGAATAATCTCAGTTGTTCTCCAGACTGAAGTTTGGTCCGTTTACAGCATCCTGCCATTCGATTGCATTTGTCTCTAACCATCGGGAACCTTCACGTTAACTTTTATCGAGTGGAAAAAAGTTAGCGTTCATCCACCAGCTTCACTGTTTATGTTATGCTAACATAGCTGTGTCGCTAGCAATCACGTAGCACATCATTATATACCGGCTAGCCCAACTTCAGTAACCCTGCAAACATCACTACTGTTTATTTTCTGTCTTCATTTATGTTGGAAGTGATAGCAGAGCTGTACGTTTGATTTTTTTCAGAAATCTCTCAGTCAGAACATGCTATATCATGCTTAGGCAACTAGCGAAACTAGCGAGCTAACTTCCGCTAACTTCCTGCTAGCTTCTAACTCCGTTAAATGTAATAAATTCTGTTTTCATGGATGCCTGGATGTTAAACTTCATAGTTACAACGCTGATCGTTTTATTAAAGATGAAAGAATTTAGACAGTTTTTAACTCTGTGTTTGTTTGACTTTGGGACCTGAAGACGAGAGGTGGAAACGTCCTCTGCTTGATCTCAGCTGGCTGGGGTGATAATCTGTATACTGAACTGATTTATTTCTCCACTAAAGTGCGACCTCTTAAGCTCCAAAATTCCTTTTATAAGACCTGAATACTGCAAGCATACAAAACCTAACCAATGCAATAATGCAACACTAGTATCGGTAGTGTGGAGAGGATGTCACACAGGCTTAGTACAGCCGAGCATATAGCGAAGGTCCGTTGGGAGCATCTGGCTGAGGCCTCGGGCAGTGAGGTCTTTAAATCCCACCCTCAGTCAGAATCTCAACAATATTCCAAGGAGATCCTGAGTGCAGTAAGGTCTATGTCAGGGTGCTGGAGAGGGGAGTCTATCCGTTAGTTGAAGCTTGGATTCTGGAAGAAGGTTTTCGTTCAGTTCTTTCTCAAGGATATTCAAGCATTTGTGGGAGTTTTCCCAACTAATCTCCATATGTACACACAAAACACAACTAGTAAACTTGGAGAAGGGATCCAGTTGCATTTCGGGATGTTTTGGGAAGTTGGGGTATCTGGTATTCCTATCATGTCCCTGTACAGTGGGAGCTTGGTTCACATTGTTAGCTACAAGTCAGACTTGTTCTCGGCGGGTTTGACTGTGCCAGGACAGCCCTTCATCACTGACTCTGATGTAATTTTATAGACTCTCTAGGTGCTCTCTTTCTAGTGCAGGCATGGGATGGAAGGTGTTGAGTTCAGCTGTTTCAGGATCTCATCTCTGCTTTGGGTAAATAATGTGGTCTTGTTGACTTCATCGAGCAATGACTGCTAATTTGCACTGAGGCGGTTTGCAGCCAAGTGTGAAGCAGCTGGGATGAGAACCCCCGAGTCTGAGGCCCTGGTTCTCTGCCAGAGAGGGTGGAGTGCCCAGTCTGAGCTGGGAAGAAGTGTAGGAGTTTAGTCAAACACTGGGAACACCTGCAGCGTTTGGGTTTTTCCTTTTTATTATTAGCAGCGACGAAGGAGTGACGAGGGGGGCATTATCATCATCATCATCACTGATATTGTTGTAGCTTGTTGCATTGTTTCAGCTTGTTTAAAAGCCTGGATGGGAAACAAGCAGTTTTTGCTTTATGCTCTATATCTGACCCATTGCTCTCACAAATCACTGAGGATAGTGGTTCTGGTTCTCTAGGTGCTCTATGTCAGCGGTCCCCAACCCCCGGGCCTCGGACTGGTACCGGTCCGTGAGTCGTTTGGTACCGGGCCGCGAGAGTTGAGGCTCAGGTGTGAAATGTATGGTTTTCAGGGTTTTTATCGGTTTTCAGCGTTATTTTGTTATCGTTTTTATCGTTAACTCGGTTTTCCTGGGTCTTTTCATGTGCGTTATGAATAAATCTCCTTTTTTTCAGTACCAGTACTGGTTTTATTTTGTTGTATTTATCCGCGACACCTTAAAGGCCGGTCTGTGAAAATATTGTCAGGCACAAACCAGTCCGTGGCGCAAAAAAGGTTGGAGACCGCTGCTCTAGGTGCTCTATCTTACCTGCCGCTCACTGTTAATGTCTGTAAGATGTTTACTCGTTCTATGACCACATACCTGTGGTCAGAGCTGCATATATAGACATAACTACCAGACACTTTAAAGATGACTTGTATGAAAACAGATGGTTCAATCTTTATGTTAACATAGTTGAGTAGCATGTCTGGGTTTCAGCCAGGGAATAAACAGCTCTAAACTGTTAAACATGTGACATTACATGTATTTCACTGTGGCACTTTATGTGATGAAAATGCATGGGTACATATTGGTCTCTGACAGTGTTTGTAGACTTTTAAAGGGGACCTATTGTGTGTATCTGTCACATTTTTCAATGTTGGCTTTTAAATTACACACATGGCTAAAGTTTCAGATAATCCAGCTGCAGACTGCTCCATATGCTCGCTGTCAGGTAGTTGTTTTTTATGCACAGCAGCATGAGATGTCATAGAGAAGGGATATCTCTGCGTTGGTCATCTAAGGCCCACAAAACCCATCGACCTGCTGTTTAAACTGCTGGTTTGGGAGGGGCTTCCAATCAGAAGAAATTCATCTTAACCAGAGGGGAAAGGGGAGGAGCTACTACTGAGGGCCAGTGACTGGCATAACTGCTCTAATAGTGTACAAGAGTGAAAATATGGAGCACAGTGAGGTGTAAAAGGTGTTAGTGATCACATTAAGTCTGTTCTGTTTAGGTGTACAACCTTAATTAACATGATTACTAAACGGCTGATTTCAGTTCTGCAGCACCTTTCACCAAGTGTCAGCAGCTCTAACTACATTTCAGGAATCAGCTTTTTGATGTGTGTGACGTGAACAGTTCCTTTGCTGTGTCCTTTACAGGGTGGCTTCCCTTCAGGTTTGGACTCGGTGAGAGGGACTCGCCACCACGGGCTGGTCGAGAGGGTCCACAGGGACCGCAACCGTATCAACTCTCCCCATCGCCGACCCCTCGACAAGCACGGCCGGCAGATATCCTTTAAAGCCTGAACGAACGATAGTTTCTGTGCAATACAGATGTTGTCGTCGTCATGAAAGGTTAATCGACGATGAGAAAGTGGGTGCTGTGGCTTCCAGGTGGTTTTTGTTTTGTTTGTTAATGGTTTGTGTTCGTAGTGTGCTTTAATGTGACGACACTTACTGGTGTAGGCAGATGTTCTGTGGCCTCAGGAGCAGAATTAGTCATTATGCTAATTTCAAGTGTGACGCAGAGACAATGTGCTTGCTTTTTCCTAATAGACACTGACAGCAGGAGATTCTTAGCATCGTCTGAGAGCACACTGAAGGTGTGGGTACATATGTGTGTGTTTTGCATGCACGTGTCGCAGTAAGGGAGACTTTTATGGTGAAGATGCAGGAGCAGAGCGGTGATTGTTTGACTCGTAGCTGCGACCTTCATCTCATCATGGAGTCTCATCACAGCTGAAATGAGCAAGAGAAGAGAAATCATTTAGTTTTATACGTCCTTGCAGATTTCACGGTTGGCAGTGAAATAATTCAGGATTTGTAAGATTTTACGATGCACAGTTAATTACTGTGATTGTTTTTAGCAGTCAGCAATTACATGCGCGGTGTTTGTCAGGATGCATAACAGCTGCGTAGGCAGTTCACGTATAATAATTTAACTCATGAATGATGAGCAACCATTATAAGAGATGAGAGATGTAACTTGGACAGACTGTTCTAAAAATGAATTTGCAGTGCAGGAGAGACGACCCGATTCCTTTTTAGACGGAGCCTGTCGTGTGCTGTTATGATTATCCAACATGCAATCGCACAAAAACAGTAGCTGCTTCTAACCGATGACTGAAACATCAGTTTCTTGATGTGGATTCATTCACACCCAGTTTTTTATATTTAAATTAAACATTTGTTCACACTTCTAGCAGCCCTACTTGTTTCTTCTTTCCCTGCCTCTGCACAGATGTTGAAGAGAAGCTCTTTATATATAAAAGTTTATATATCTATACTAACTGACTTTAGTAAGATTGCCAAAATAAAATCAATACTCTGGTTTGAATCAATACCGAAGTTACACTATAACTTACAAGTTACAAGTGGTAACTTGTGGGGTGGCTGCATGCCAAATATCCTTGGGCAAGATACCAACCTAGAGGTGCTCTGTGATGTCTCCACTGGAGTGTGAATGCTGGATAGAAAAGCACCTGCGTAGAAAAAAACCCCTAGAAAAACGTGCTCGTACAGATGGGTGTGAAAAACTAAATGAGCCCAGTGTAGAAAAGTGCGATATAAGGACCAGTCCATTTACTTTGTTAAGTTCTAACTTGGCCCTGTGACAGACTGGTGAAGACATTGTATGGATGGACACGTAGATGTGTCCACTGTTTCCCAGGCATCGTTTTCACATTTATATCAACAGCAGCTCAACATATTTGGTGATTTCTTTGTATCTGAGCTAACAATGCTATCCATAATCGATTTGCTAGTAGATGCCCTCATTCTTCTTTGAACCTTTTAGTAACTGCTAACCAGCTAGCTGCAGTCCTTCACACCCTGTGCTTCTCTATTGGCTGACCAAGTTGCTGTTGTGGTGGTGCTTGACATCATTTAGTGGCTTTTTCTAGAAGCTCCACAGTTGTCTTCCTGCTGCTCTGGAGCGAGCTGGGCCCTCTAACCACAACCTGCAGGTGGACTGGTTCCTGTGGGCCCAGTGAGCTCACTGAGGGCTAGCACTGACAAAAGCAGTCCAAGAAGTTGTACTAAGACTCTGTCCACTAACTGGAGAGCCAGTAAGTTTATTGTTATATTTATTGTCACTAAGTAAATATAACTCCACACCAGTCGGGTAAAGTGTCTTGCCCAAGGACACAACAACCAGGACAGAGAGCCTGGGGATCGAACCGGCAACCTTCCGGTTACAGATGCGCTTCCCAACCCCCTGAGCCACGGTGTTGCTAAAGACTGAAACACACCACACCTCTTCCAAAGCTTACGGCAGCTTCATTGACTGCTATATGAACACTGCCTTCAAAATATACACATTACATATACTCTCTATTTCAGTTACGTTTTGCAGCTGTACATTTCCAGATAGGAGCATAAGCTGCACTTCCTTTTGATCACTTTTGTTTGACATAAAACAATAAAGTTGAGCCCAGTTTGCAGACCTTTGTTCTGCTTAACAGTTAAAGAGCTTTGATTGTGGTTCACATCAGCGAGCAGTAGAACAGGATGAGAGATTAGGGTGGATAGCTTTGTTTGTTTGTTTGTTTTCTAATTTTAATGAAAGTTGTATACTGTAATGTAACATGTAACCCGGGTGGGGCCCCCGTGTTGATGTTTGATCTCGTAGTATCAAAACAAAAGCGATGGTGTCAGTTCTGTGCATTGGTGTCTGCAAAGGTCAATAATGAGGTGTTTGTTGCTCAGAATGGGCCCTGTGGGACAGGAGGCCATCTAAGCACATGTGCTTCATGGTCACATGGTGTCATGGCCTTCCTGTTTAATATCTGAGTATTTCAATAGTAAAAATGTACATCGCAGTAGCGGAAAGGAAACTTTAGTCAACAACACTGGTTAGAACTGCTGAGAGCCAAATCTACCACTGTACAGATAAAAAGCTGGGGGGAGGAGACATGTCATCGTTGCCCTATTAGGATCGAACAGTAATCTTTCTGTCAGCTAGGCTACTGATGATTGGTTGAACTTGAGCTGGAAACTCGACCTTCTACTTACTCTTTACTTGTTACGTGGAGATTACAGGGGGCAGCACAGCACCTTCAAAATAAAAATGACAAATTTGATGTCAGTCTGATCCTGATTATGAAAGTTGGAGATGCTGTCATCGTGACAGTGGGACAAACTATGAGCCTGATCTGTTTGATTCAGTCATCAGCAGTGTAGCTCAGGTTGAAGGTATTCCAGTTGCTTTTGTCTGAGGCACAGTCAGGTCGTGTGTGTTGATACTGCTGGAAAGATCCGAGGACGACCTGTGACACTCTGTCTTATTCTGTTTGTTACGTTAAGCAGCTTTCTCACCTTCATTGATACGCACATATATACACTCTACCTTTCATGTCAGCTCTACTGTTCACATTGCATGCATGTGTTTGAGGAGGTGCACTCACACTGAGACTTGGAGCAGGGAAAGGAGAAACTAGCGTGACTGTAAATGACAGCTTAATGAATGCAGACTCACGCTGAGACTGGACCATTAGTTAAAAATCACAAAAACATGTAATGAAGTGTGTCTGTATCAAAGGACACCTGAAGCCGAGACACTTGTAGTGGATTGTTCTTCTGTTTTTCACAGTGGCAAATCTTTAAAATGTGATGGTGGCTCCAATAAGCCAGAGAAATGCAGGGTGGGCTGATTTTGAATGATTTTCCCATTTCAGGCTCACTGCTCATATAGAAGAAGGTTGTTCATTCATTTTTCCTCTTTGTGCGCTCCGGGCTGGACTCCTCCATTGTAGCTGTTGAAAGGTGTTAATCCAGTTTGACTGGATCATGGCCTCTCTGCTCTGTATCTGGGCCTGTCCGATGTTTTGTGTGAGAACTGATGAATGACACCAAGTATCTAGATTGTAAATCTGCCCCATGTCAATAATAATCCATGTGATACAGATTCTCCTGGAACAGCCGTCAAGTCTTGCGTGGCTTTGCTTGAATTAAGCAGCTACCCCGCATTTCCAAAACAAAAGACCTCAACTCGCTGAAAGAGTAACTGTTGGCAAGACGAAGCGCCACCCTGCCTTCTCACAGACAAAGCCAGGAACTCTGCATCAGCATTCAGGAGTAAATCAAATAATGCTGCCATTGTTTCATGTTGTTCAGCAGCAGGTTGTTGGACAGCATGTTAGAGCAGGAGTCTCCGCTTTAAAACATCCAGGATGGCGTGCCCTCTCTACTGTGCACCACAGCGTGTGTATAAAGGCAAACATGTCTTTCTTAAATGTTGTTTCACTGAGTGTTTTGGGACGGTCGGTTCTGTTGTTCACACCTTTTCTCTGCTGTACATCACTTCAGCAGGACTTTGACCTGCTTCTTATAGACAGAACACATCTGCATATCTTTTATAATGAGGTTTAATTCTGACTGTTGTGTTATGGTGTTGATGTGTCACTCGTTTCCTTGACCAAAGCCTACATAGAGAGCTCTCCGTATGGAGCGGTGTACCTGTCGCCACCTCCGGACAACAACTGGAGAAGGTGAGTAGAGCCTCCGAGCTGCTGACAGAATGCTTACCGTCTTTTCTTCTTCCTCTAACTGGATCATTTTACAACAGGAACCATTTGCTCCTGCCAGTGTATTTCCCATATCAAGTCTGTCTGTGTGTTTGCTGTTATTTTCTTTTAAAGTCCAGACCCCAGCTATCTCGATTGAACACAGATCAGTGAGTAATGGCTGAGTGAGGTGCTGGAGCAGGCTGTTGGGTGGAGTTGTTGGCCTCGACTGTTTCTGCACAAATGTTTCAAGTGTGAAAACGCTGCGTTGGCCCTGAGAAGCCTGCGCCTCACTGAAGGTGTCTGACAGATAGCCTTTTGTTTTAAAGGTCATGCCCAGCAGCAGTCGTCCTACTGCTAAGGGATTTGTGTTGTCGCTGCCCCGTGGTGCAGAATCACCAACTTAGCTGAAACTCGGTCTCGGCATCTGCTGGAAGACTGTGCTGGGCTGGACGCCTGAGCTCTGATCGTGGCTGCGTAGAGCAGTCAGTGTGCTGGTAGACAGCTTTTCCTCTGTGTTTACAAGGCAGTGAATTATGGGCCTGTGATAGAAGAGCTGAGCCAAGCTCCTCCCTTCTCACTCTTTCAGTCTTGCTGTGTTTCCGCACTTTGTGTTTTGTATGCCGTCTTGGCCGGCTGCCGATCAGCCTGCCTCGTTTTCTTCCTCAGCAGCGACGCAGACATTGGCTCTGCGTTGCAGTGTACTATAACAGCTTGCGCCGAAGAACTGAATAAGGCCCACGCCCTTGCGTCATTGTTGATAGCACAAAACAGGTTGGCTGACAAACGTCCTCGCGGAGCAGCCAGACGTCAGCGCACTCGGAGTGGGCGTGTTTCTTACTGAGCCATGTGGCACGAAGAACTAAAAGCAGATTCGTGCATATAATTTCGGCACTGCTGCTTTTGTCTCAGACCTGTTTGTGGTGAATGGTTGAGCTTGTGAATTTACAGTATGAGCAAACGTGACGATCATTTTGACGTGATTCAGTCACTGGACCTTCTGGCATGAAGGCGCACACACGTCTATGAACGATAATGTGAACTCGTCAATCGATTGAATGAGTCTTCAATGGGTTGTGACTCGATTGTGCTTGAGGATTTTTTTCATAGTTTCTCTGTTTATAGGTGCAAAGTACTCAATCTAAAATCTAAATACTCTTATGTAAACTGCCAAAAAACCCTTCGTTATGCTTGTGGTCATTTTTCTTTTCGTTTTCTTTTCCTGTTCCCGCTTCATGCCCCTCTGCAGCTCCATCAAGTCTCTGCAGGCCAAATCGAGCCTCCTGCTCCAACCTGCAGCAGATTGCTGTCACAGTGTGTAACAGGGATAAGCTTCCCCCTCAGCAGTGGATTTTGGCCTACTTTACTGTCGCAGGCAGAGGAACTACGAGTACCATAATGCTGGTTATAAGGCGTACCATAAGTGGAAGCACATTGGGCAAACTCTGCTGCCCAGTTTGTCTGAGTAAAGCTTGAATGCTCAAAGAGCATCCCTGTCCCCCTGCTTAATGTTCGCATGTCCACCTGACATCCGAGGGCTTTACATGTGTTTTCATTTGCTTTTTAGTTCTAATGATGTAGTTCATCATTCTGAGATTTGTACATCTGGCTGGCTGAGCCAAGACAAACAACAACAACAAAATGCTAAGTAGCCTTCCTGAATTTTACTTATCACAGTTTCCAGATTGTGGGTTTTGAAAAGCTGATAAGAAGTTTAAACATTGACTTAATCCATCAGTTTATTATCCCAATTTGAAAACAAAAGGTTCAGAATATTGAATCTGGCATCGTAATAATACTCGGAAGATGCTTATAACCGTCCATGAATGAGGTTAATACAAGAGCATTTAAGATTTAAGCTACGAAGATCCAATTTCAAATCCCTTTGAGGATCAGGGGCACGCTGCGGTCTGAAAAACTGTAACAAAATCAGATCTTTGCAATCAGAATAAGTTGCTCTCAATGTTTCATATGATTTAAGACTGAAATCGATGAAATAAAGCTGTTTCTGCTGCTCCTCTCTTTGATGAATATATGATGTTAGATCAGAGTAAAGTGCTTGGGAGCCATAAATAAGGGCCCATATTTGCCCGTCCCCTCTTAGTTTTCGTTTTTCTTAAACATATGCATATTTGTACTTAAACAACGGAGAAGTACTTCTCTTTTTTGACTCTGCACACAACCACGTTTTCATAGTCACTTGTTGTCATTTGCACGTGTCTGCGTTTGAGACGCCTCGAGAAGCGACAGCGGTCATCTCTTGATGATAATGCAGCCATAGCTATTTTACAAATCAGGTCACGGTCCTTGGACCGGCTGCGTTTGGCAAGTGTCCTCGTTCTGTAAGCTGTCTGTGTGGACCAAATAAGTGAACACAACACAAGCTCCCCTCTGCACTGTCACTGTTATGCTTTTCCTCTCAGCCTGCTGACGGATATGTAGCTTGGATAAAGACATAACACATGATTGGAGGGGAAACAGGAAGTGTGTTTGGCCTGAACTTGTGTCACATTTGGGAAGCTCTTCTTCAACTGGTTGGCCAGGAAGTCCCATTGAAGAAATTTTGTGTGTTGCAATCCTTTGCAAGAGGCTAATGTTCTTTTATTTTCCATATTTAAACCCACTCAGTCTCATCCAAAGACCCCATCTGTGGCTAAGGTTAATAAGCATTCATGGAAATAGTCTCAGGCCCTTGTGTTGTTACAGTCAGAAGCAGATCCTCCAGCTAGACTGTCTCAGGGGAGAGTGGGGTGGTAAGTGTTTACAGCGCCAGCTACATCTGCACTACATTACTGTTAGTCAGTTGTGGAGAAGAGCCACAAAACACTTTAACCGTTTCGTTGCATTAGCTCAGCAGTGTGTTCGGTTTCACTGCTTAAAATCAGCCGCTCAGAAAGGACACACAGCAACCATCTCTATATTTACTCGGATCATTCCAGGAGAAATCTCATCATATTTTGCTGAGTTTTTGGTTTGATGTCATATGCTGCACTGAGTAAAAGTTTGACAACAAGCCCAAACATGTTGGCAGAGTAATAAAGAGCAATGGTGAGGGCCAAGAAGAGCAACATGATTCAGTCCTGAGCATGTGATGGTAGAACCCGGTCTACATGTAATGTATCTACATACAACCTTGAGTTGGTATACGCTGTGGAGAGACCTGTGTTCAATTTAACCCAGCTTCTATAAACGTTCGAACCAAAAAGCAAAGCAACAATAAAAGGTGAGGTGCTATTACAGGGGAAAAGATCACTGTTAAGTCAAATATCCACATGTCAGTTTGGGCCACTGTGTTTTTGTGATGGTATAAAACTAACAGCTATAAAGCTGTGAATACGTTAATGTTTGAAAGTGTCAGAGCTAGCTACAGTAGCTTTCTGACAGCTAACATATAGGGCGCTAAAATAATCCTTAAGGTGTTTCAGAGCTTAGTTGCAAAGCATGGATCCAAATTAGGGAAACTTGATTTCCCGGGAATTGTGTGTGCGGCGCTGTCGGCCTCCGCAGAGCCTGATCTTAGAGTACTTGAAGAGAAAATCTCCAGATGAACTGTGGCAGGTCTGGATAAAGTGTGTACACAGCACAGAGTACACACTTTACCAGCTGCTGTTAGAAATAAGATGGTGTTTTAATAAAAGCTGCTTTTCATGAAGATGATTGAAAAACATATATTTGCATTCATTAGCACATCTGTCCTCTTGTAAACAGATGACTGATGTTGAGGTTTATAGACTCTGTTACATAAGCTGAGGGATTGCCAGGCATGAGAGAAATGCAGGGGAACAGAGCTGTTCACATAGCCTTTAACCGCCCAGTGACCAGCAGTCTGGCCAAAGGAATATTTTATCATCTCTCTGGATTTTCTTTTTCTCTGAGGGGAAAAGGAGTTGTATCCTAATGCGTCCATCTGTAGTGAGTTGAGCCAGGGTTTGATATCCACCATCTGTCCTTCCTACACACCGACACCTTTCTGAACAGTCCAGTGTTAAAAAGGTGTGTTGTTTTTTTGTGTGTGGGAAGACTGCTCTTAAAGGGGGTTAGTTCCTAAAGATGCTTCAGGCATAAAACCTGAGTACAGCTCTGGGTCCCTTTGGAGACCATCTGCTTCAGGGTCAGAGCATCAATGCAGTCCCACGCTCTGCTTCTCTTCCGTGCACCCATCTTTGGCCTGCTGTTCCTGTACCAGCCTCTCTCGGGATGAAATCTCAGCCCAGGCTCCCAGGAGGCTGCAGTGCAGAGAAGAGGACTTAAATTCCACCGCAGTCTCTGTCGGAGATGTTTTGTGACGATTGCTAAGGGATTGTGCCCTCGGTCTGATTGCTGCTTTTTCTATGCATTTATTGAATGAGCTGTGAGTTTTTTGTGTATTTGTTTCAACTAAACAACTGCTGTCTCACCTGAAAACTGCGTCATGCTGCTGCTGCTTAACACAAACGCCGGTTGGCATTCACATGTACAACACGGCATTAACATAACCAGTCTTGGATGAATTTAGACCAGTCTGCCCTTTTTAACAATCACACGTATTTGTGCAAGTTAAATATTTGTTGTGGGATGGGTGGGATGCCACAGCTCATCTGCATTCCTTTGCCTACGTCATATCTAAATATAGCTACAGGTTGTACACCCTGCAGTAACAGCCAGGTAATGTTGCACACGTAGTGTCGTAGCTTTTTGTTGTTGTTTTTACAGTTGCATGAATACAGTAAGTTGTCAGGTAAGTCTGGAGGTTTGCAGACCTTTAGACTCACAAAGCTTAATAGTAACACTAATCGTGTTTCCAGCACGGCACTCTGGGTGTTGGTTTCCTGAGACGCTTCTGTCACAGACTGTTGGAGGTCAGAGGTTTGTCTTAAACTGTCAGCGTTGCTAACATGAGTAAGTGTAGCGTGAACATTTGTGCTGATTTGAGAAAACGTGATTCCAGCCTACATCATTGTAGAGACATCCTATGATACGATATTGTCACAATACTTCACTCACAATGTGATATTATTGCGATTTTTAATGTTTTGCAATATACCAAGAATTGCAGTAACCACAAAATTATGGAGTCAGTCTGCTATAAGTCTATTAGATGGGGTCAAGTCGGCAATTAACATGCAATCTATGTGTGATACATGATTGACAATCACACGTGTGTTGCTGTCTACACAGAAAGAAATTCTCATTTTAGTTACCTTCCTGCTCAACGGCAGCCCGTTGAAACTCATTGCCTGATGGCAACATCCTGGCAATCTGTGTGCGTTTATAAATGAGAAGTTAGCTTCTTAGAAGTTAGAAGCAACAAGCTCTGAGTAAGCGTAGTCAGTCAGACTGCAACTGTTTGCCTCGTGTCAGGCGTGATGAGCCTCTTCAGGGCTCGCAAAATCGCTAGCCCGACGTCCCAGGGCTAGCGATTTTTCCAGTCGGGCTACCAAAATCTATCTCTGCCCTGCCCGTCGGCCTATCGTAGGAAGGAAAAATATATGTCAATGCTTTTGCATTCTTTCGGAAATGTAGCTGGGTAATTATGTCATTGGCATCGGTGAGCCACTGTCAATATGTGACATATTAAAATCGCGTTTGAATTTGTGCTTGTTTTTTGCTTTCACTTTGCAATCGCGCGAACTGTGTATAGAGAGCGACAGCACTGATTGGTGAGTGACGATAATTTGCGCACCAATTCCTCTGACATCGTCTTATCAATCGTTAGCTTACTATGCAAACATGACACGTGAAATCTCCCGCAGCTTAAACATGTGAGAGGTTGATCGCACAGAGAATCGCTGAGCGTCATGTGAGTGCGTGTGTAAAAGCAGCAGGATATATATTTTAGTTCTGCTGAGCCAAATAAGACAGGTCAGGGTGAAGACGTGACCACAAACGGAAAAGTTATGACAAATCAGACTATAAGGCAAAAAGAAAGTGCAGCTTTATGGTTTCATGGACAAAAGAATTTCTGTGGCTGCAACATGACGAGCTAAATAACCAGGGCTGCACATAAGTGGTCCGCAGGTGCGCATTCGCTGTCAAAATAAAAAACGCGCACAAGACAAGAAGTTGCAACACGTGTTTGCGTACATAAGATTTTCTGGAGGAGGACAGACATTTGTTTAGAACTCTTAAAGATGTCGAAGAAGCTCCTTTAAGCAATTACTTTGGTGTTTCTCCACCTCCAAAGAAATGTCAGAAGGAGTCCGAACCACAAAAGAAACGCGTATTCTCGGAAAAGTGGTTGCAGGAGGTGAGCTGGCTTCAAACAAATGATGAACGCACAGAGATGTGGTGCAGAATGTGCTGTGAAAATACCACTCTAGCGGACAAAAACAGTGCCTTTTATATGGACGCAAAGCGTTGCAACTTCTTATCTGGTGCGCGTCTTTTATTTTGACAGCGAATGCGCACATGCGGACCACTTATGTGCACCCGTGTAAATAACATAATGTTCTGCCGGGTGTGTTGTGAGTTTCATTCGATTTCTGAGTCGACAAGCGCCTTTGTTACTGGGACCAGTAATTTTAAGAAAGGCCCCCATTAGAACCCATGAGAAATGCAAAAAAATGCATTATTGCTCAGTCTGCAATATCTTTCCCAGAACAAACACCAATTGCAAATAACATACTAAAAATAAACCTGAAAAATCTGTTTAGAACAGCTACTATGTTGCAAAGAGTGAACTATCACTGGCACAATTTAGCAGTCTTTGCAAACTTCAAAAAGCAAATGGCCTCGATCTTGGTTCCACTTGCCTCTTACCCGTGACTTCAGTGGAAGTTTCAAATTCAGGATCTGACACAGACTGATTCATGTTCTGCACAGTTTTTACAGTATTTGAGTTGATGATTGTAATTTTTATACAATGTTGTAATTTGTGTTTCAACAATTTTTTGATTAATGTTTTGTTTCCGTTACAATATTATACTTTAATGTATAATATTATAACGGAAACAAAACAGGAAACAAAACAGGAAACAAAACATCAATCAACAAATTGCTCTCTTTTTTTATTCGGGCTACTTAAATTTATTTTGGGCTACCAAAAACTGAACAGTCCCTGCCCGAAGGGCTACCAGGGACTTTGAAAGTTTGCGAGCCCTGCTCTTGTTTGTAGTGTTCCCAAAGTATTTTCATGTATTTAATAAAATCGATATTTGATGTCCCTGCATTGACATAGTATTGCCACCAAAAAGTCTCACTGAACATATTGTAATGTTCACTTTGAAGTTATTGCCCACATTAAAGTTGGAAAGAGGATGGGCAGCTTGCTAGCTTTGGTTTCCAGTCAGATCCACCCTGGATTTTTTTTAATATCCACTTTTAAAACACCAAGACAGTCGGCTTGAGACGTCACGTAGGGAACCCAGTCAGTGTTGTCACAGGTCTGCACTGGTGCCCTTTGAGAACCAGCCCACATTATGTCAGTTCTGAGAACTGATTATTATGTAGCCACAGTAGCAGAGGTCGAATTCCTCAGAGAATAAAGTCACAGCGGGCTCTCAGCTATATCTGCCCGCCATTGTTGGAACTTCTTGTGGTAATCCCTACCCTAGTAACTGATGACTTTCCAACTTTGGTCCTAAAGGTGTGGGCTCTGGGTTGGTCACTGGCACTGCGCAGTGGGAAAAAGACTAGCAGAGAGCCGGACACGCTCACACGATTTAAAGTCGTCAGGAAGCCTAACTTGGACAGTGAGAGGAAACGTTAGCCTTCCCACAGACAAAGTCCACTCAGAGATTCGCTGCCCAGCAGGTTCGAACCCAGGCTCACACGTCGGGCAGTTAAATCCCTGTACTGAAAGTGAAGATGTGGCTAAACAGCTTGTTAACAAAGTGCCTGACGTCATTGTGTTTCTGGTTGCTTTGATTTTTGGTTTTCCAACTATTTCTTTGATGGCAGCTGAAAAACAGGAGCATGTTGTTAATATATAACGCTAGTGGTGCAACGGATCAAATATCTCACGGTTCGGATCAGATCACGGTTTTAAGTCACGGATCGGATCAATTTTCGGATCAGCAAAAATGAGGAAAAAAAGACAAAAATTTGACTCGCCATTTACTCATTTAAGTATTTTTTGCCTATTAAAAAACATTAAATTCAAGACTCATTCCACGCACTTATATAAGAATAAATTAAGGTGCAATATGGACATTATGGACCATGCTGGGCATCCTCTGCACACGGCCATAAACAACCAGAGGAGTCTGTTCAGTGACAGGTTGCTTCTCCCAAAGTCAAGAACCAGCAGACTTAAAAACTCCTTTGTCCCACACGCCATCAAACTGGGAGGGGAAACAGGGACAGAGGAGGGGGGAACAAGTAAGCTGTAGTGTCTTTTCACTGTGCAATAGTTTTTGTTAATATCCAACGGTGTAATAGACTCACAATACTTGAAATGTGCCGTTCCCTTGTATTCTTATTCCTGTTTATTCTATTTATCCCTTTTGTATTCTCTGTATTTATATATGTGTAAATATGGTATATTTCTGCTCACATTCTGCAACTTCTGTTGCAGAATTTCCTGGAGGAACCCACCCGAGGGATAAATAAAGTTTCATCTAATCTAATATAATCTATAGGGCAGTGCAGGGCTTTGTATCTACCACTCTGTGATATAACAACGATATAATAACGGTCACGTAGCTTTCCGTTGCCCTGGAGGTCTACCCATTTGTAGTTAGGGCAACAGAAGATGCCTGGGACAGTTCAGACATAACTTTAAACTTTTCCTGCTCACACATGCCTGGAGCGATCTTGTCACTGAAGTGGACGTGCAACAGTCATATCATAGCGTGGCTCAAGCACGTCCATCACAGTTTAAACCCCTTGTTTTGCACAACAGAATACGGCCTCCCGTCTGCAGCTAAACACCCCAGTAGCTTCTGTAATAGCTTTAGCCCGGTCAGATTGGGCAGCAAAGGGCTGCTTAAATACCGCAAACTCCTCTGCTCCTCCAGTTGGACCGCTAGCGCTGACCATAACTACCGCTTGACAGACTGACCACCATACACATATTTTTTTTTCTTCTTTTTCAAATCTTCGGATCACATACGTGCCGAACCGTGGAGTGGGATCGGTTCGGATTACGGATCAACCGTGATCTGTTGCACCACTATATAACGCTAAGAAAGCATTCCACAAACATCCCAGCCGGCACGACTGGAGAGAGGGTGGTCTAGTTTATTATTTATTTATTTTTAGTTTTTAGTTCTTTCCATCACAGTTTAGTATTTTTAGAAGAGTAGCTGTGCCAGTTGGAGAAAAACAAACTGTCTTCCATCAGTCTTCAGCCTGTTTTGAATTTATCCCCTCTTTCCATTTTTCTCCGAAATAAAGCACTATTGTGCTGGGTCTTGAGTATTTTCCGAGGTCTTTCTTCTTTCCATGTGTATGCCAATGCAAATATGTTACATTTTTTACAGGGATATTTTCTCCTCTTGCAGAACTTTAAGGCTGGAGCCAGGGGTCTCTGCTTTTACCCATTAAATGTGTCTGTCATGCTTTTCCTCTGTCTGTCTTCGAAGGGAACAGCAGCCATGGACTGAGGAAAAACGGCCGGGGTTTAGATTAATATCACAACTCAACAGGTGACCCCTTGACCCCATCCCTCTCTTTCTCAGTCTTTTTCCCCTCTTTTGCTCGGCCTGCCTTATCCCTCGCTTACAGTGGCAAACAATTCTGTTCTTTGTCTTTTTGCAATCTGTCTTGTCTACATCGTGTCCTGGTTTCTATCTGTTGTAAATCTCTGCCTGATTTGTAACATCTCAATAATCCCCTTCTTCTTTCTTCCTTTGAAGCACTGGAATAGAGGACCCGAGTCTCAGCTCCAGAGTCTTATCACTCATTTCTTTGTGGCTTTCCACTCCTGTTTTCAGTCTGTAACATTAGGTACTCACTAACCAGCTTTAGGACTCGTGGCCTTTTTGCAGTCTAACATCAAGGTCCCTTACTCACATTTTCTGACTCTCAGCCTTTTTACATCATCTCTGAAATGTTGTATTGTGTTTGGGTTCTCTGATTTATCTGGAGTCAGTTTCTGTTGGCGGCAGTTGCAAGAAAAGGTTGAGAACATGTTGGAATTAAAGCGAGTTCTGCATTGATTACTCATAAAATGTGGTCTGATCTTAATCTCTTTCACAGCTCTGGACCAACACAATGTGACCAAAGCAATAACAAACCAACAGCTGCACTGTACTCGATTGTTGCGGGGAGCAGCGGCTTCCTCAGCACCATTCTTCTTTACTGTTTGTCTGATTGGATTTCTTATTATAAGAGAACAGGATTAAAAACACACAAGTGGAATATGTAGAAAAGAATAAAATGGCACACATTACAAAGTGCTTGAGTGCTTTCTACAAGTATTACCTCGCTGTGACCGTCGGCTTCTGTGAAACACCGAGTTGCAGCTCTCGAGGTACAGACTGGATGGGATATATGAAATATCTGCACACATACACTCGTAAAATGGCTCCAGATCAATTTTATACCAACTCCAATGTGGCGTTCCCATCTTCATTCAGCATGATATTTTCCCATAACCAACTTTGAGTATCAGCCTCCAGGTCGTCACCACGGAGAATAGTTTGTGTCTAAAATACACATTTTTAAGTTTGCACCAGCGGATTATCAGAATACAGTGTTTCTGTTACTATGACAACAACTAAATTGGATCAATCAGTCAATCAACTTGTTTTTCTTTGGGGTTTTTTGGCAGATTGATCACAACGTGTTGGCAATCCGTCTGCATTTGTAAATGAGATGGCAGTTTTTTTGCACACCTTCACCAGTCTGAGAATAACTGTAACCAGCTGAAGCTGGATCACGATTGTTTGGAGACAGGTTGCCTCCCATTATGAGATTTGTGCGATTGCCTTGTGAATAAAAATGGTTGTCCAGACTGTGACGCACTCTCAGTCTATGAATGAACACTTGGTTGCTGCAGTTGGTCGCCAAATATGGAAATAAATTGCAAATATCACAATCACAGTAGCAAGGACGTTGCCGTTTGTTTTTTTTTAATGTATAAAAATGAGGACACTTACTCAATACTTTGATTTTATTTTCGTTTTGTAAGTAAAAAGCAGCTTCAATGAGTCAGTTAACTGTAATAACATCAGCTGTGAAAGGGTTTAAATCAATCTGACTTAAAGACTGAACACACGACCACATTTGATGAGTACTGAGTGCAGAAGTCTGGATCTCCTGCGACAGGGGAAAAATGAAAATGACATGTCTGAATTTTAAATGCTTTGAAGATAATTCAATGTTTTTTTTGGGGTTTTTTTTCTAAATTTGCAATCAAAATGTTTGTAAATGCACCTGTTTGCTATGAATGGGGGCAGATCACAGAGTCTCCACCCTGTGCTTGTTTAACTGTTGTTTAAAGGCTATTTCCTAACTTAGAATGTATTAATGTGTGTAATGTGAATGTGTGTGTGAATGGATGTGTAAAGCGCTTTGGGGTTCTTAGGGACTAGTAAAGCACTATACAAATACAGGCCATTTACCATAAAGTCAGTGATCATTAGGACTGGGCGATATGACCCAAAATTCATATCTCAATCTTTAGCTGGATGGTGATATACGATATAGATCTCTCCATATTTCTTAAAGCCATAAGGTAAGAACAAAGAGAGAGCTCTTAGTCAAAGCTGTGTCCCAGATCTCACACAGACACTTTTATTAACATACAGCGCAGATGTACGTGCAAAAATTACTCAGAAATAAATTATCAGCATTTAATA